>NW_026891296.1:0-20000 GCF_015708825.2 Lethenteron reissneri | reverse complement strand
AGCAGCTGTGAGTGTGAACGAGCCCTCTGTGTGAAGAAAGCCTGACTCAGCTGTGAGTGTGAACGAGCCCTCTGTGTGAAGAAAGCTGACTCAGCAGCTATGAGAGTGAACGAGCCCTCTGTGTGAAGAAAGCCTGACTCAGCTATGAGAGTGAACGAGCCCTCTGTGTGAAGAAAGCTGACTCAGCAGCTGTGAGTGTGAACGAGCCCTCTGTGTGAAGAAAGCTGACTCAGCAGCTGTGAGTGTGAACGAGCCCTCTGTGTGAAGAAAGCTGACTCAGCAGCTATGAGAGTGAACGAGCCCTCTGTGTGAAGAAAGCTGACTCAGCTGTGAGTGTGAACGAGCCCTGTGTGTGAAGAAAGCTGACTCAGCTCCTGTGAGCGTGAACGAGCCCTGTGTGTGAAGAAAGCTGACTCAGCAGCTGTGAGTGTGAACGAGCCCTCTGTGTGAAGAAAGCCTGACTCAGCTGTGAGTGTGAACGAGCCCTCTGTGTGAAGAAAGCTGACTCAGCTATGAGAGTGAACGAGCCCTCTGTGTGAAGAAAGCTGACTCAGCAGCTGTGAGTGTGAACGAGCCCTCTGTGTGAAGAAAGCTGACTCAGCAGCTGTGAGTGTGAACGAGCCCTCTGTGTGAAGAAAGCTGACTCAGCAGCTGTGAGTGTGAACGAGCCCTCTGTGTGAAGAAAGCCTGACAGCTCCTGTGAGTGTGAACGAGCCCTCTGTGTGAAGAAAGCTGACTCAGCTGTTGTGAGTGTGAACGAGCCCTCTGTGTGAAGAAAGCCTGACAGCTCCTGTGAGTGTGAGGTCACGTGACAGACCCTGCAGGTGCCATGGGTTGTACTGCTGTGCCAGGCTAGGTGCATGAGGAGGAGGTCACGTGACAGACCCAGCAGGTGCCATGGGTTGTACTGCTGTGCCAGGCTAGGTGCATGAGGAGGAGGTCACGTGACAGACCCAGCAGGTGTGTGTCTGTGTGCCTCTGTGGGTGTCTGTGTGTGTCTCTGTGAGTCTTTATGGGTGTCTGTGGGTCTCTGTGAGTCTCTATGGGTGTATGTGTGTCTCTGTGAGTCTCTATGGGTGTCTGTGGGTCTTTGTGGGTCTCTATGGGTCTCTGTGTGTCTCTGTGGGTCTCTGTGTGTCTCTGTGTGTCTCTGTGAGTCTCTAGGTGTCTGTGTGTGTCTGTGTGTCTCTATGGGTGTATGTGTGTCTCTGTGAGTCTCTATGGGTATCTGTGGGTCTCTGTGAGTCTCTATGGGTGTATGTGTGTCTCTGTGAGTCTATATGGGTGTCTGTGGGTCTTTGTGGGTCTCTATGGGTCTCTGTGTGTCTCTGTGGGTCTCTGTGTGTCTCTGTGGGTCTTTATGGGTCTCTGTGTGTCTCTGTGGGTCTCTATGGGTCTCTGTGTGTCTCTGTGGGTCTCTGTGTGTCTCTGTGGGTCTTTATGGGTCTCTGTGTGTCTCTGTGTGTCTCTGTGGGTCTCTGTGGGTCTCTATGGGTCTCTGTGAGTCTCTGTGTGTCTCTGTGAGTCTCTATAGGTGTATGTGTGTGTCTGTGTGTCTCTATGGGTGTATGTGTGTCTTTGTGAGTCTCTATGGGTGTCTGTGGGTCTCTGTGAGTCTCTATGGGTGTATGTGTGTCTCTGTGAGTCTCTATGGGTGTCTGTGGGTCTTTGTGGGTCTCTATGGGTCTGTGTGTCTCTGTGGGTCTCTGTGTGTCTCTGTGGGTCTTTATGGGTCTCTGTGTGTCTCTGTGGGTCTCTATGGGTCTCTGTGTGTCTCTGTGGGTCTCTGTGTGTCTCTGTGGGTCTTTATGGGTCTCTGTGGGTCTCTGTGTGTCTCTGTGTGTCTCTGTGGGTCTCTGTGTGTCTCTGTGTGTCTCTGTGTGTCTCTGTGTGTCTCTGTGGGTCTTTATGGGTCTCTGTGGGTCTCTGTGTGTCTCTGTGTGTCTCTGTGTGTCTCTGTGGGTCTCTGTGTGTCTCTGTGTGTCTCTGTGGGTCTTTATGGGTCTCTATGGGTCTCTGTGTGTCTCTGTGGGTCTCTATGGGTCTCTTTGGGTGTCTGTGTGTGTACACATATGTTTACCACGCTGTGTGTGAACACCTGTTTACCAAATTGGCTCAACGTTGCATGTGTACAGGGTTTGAATAAAAATGTTGTTTTCTCGATGGAATAATTTCTGCCCCTTTATATTTTTCAACGCTTTCACTTCACGTGATATTCCTTTGTAGTGTCGTGGCCAATATCTTGTAATAAAATGTTTAGTCTACTTCCTGGTGTCTAATCAATTAAACATTTTGCACACTGTGTTAAAATTGGCGTGTTAATTGTTGTGCAAGGTGAAAACGCCGCGGTCCCTAAATTGTGGAATCGGCTCGCACACCAATCAGGCGCCGCGCGTCTCAGGCGCGCCTGCCTCCGTTTGTGAACATCACTCGAAAAAAAAATAAGTACATTAAAGATTAATTAATAAAGCAATCAATAAAAATCGGCGTCAATCAATTGAGCGTCTCTTTAAAAGCAATGACATTTTTTTAATGGACGTCTTATTATTTAAATATTGCTTTGAGAGAATCAAGAACGCCGCGGTCCCTAAACTCTGGAATCGCCTCGCGCACGAAGCAGGCGCCACTGACGCGGGAACTTGTCAACACGCGGTGAGCGTGGAGCTCAAGTGTCGAAAGTAAAAGTTTTATTATTCAACTTCATTCCTCTCCTCTCTTGTGTGTCGCGCTCAAGGCTCGTGGTCGAAACGTCGTCCACTTCCACCTTTCAATAAAAAAATGTAAAAAAAATAATAAAAAATGTATTTATAAAATTTTTTTTAAAAAAATGTTTACATTTAAAATTTTTTGAAAATTTTTTTATAGTTTATTTTAGTGGGTTTACCTATACAGTGCCTGGGTCTCCTTGACATAATCTAAACTATTATTTATTGGTTCCAATAACAACGAGACAACTGCGGGTGACGCCTAACACGAGTGTGACCCTGAGTTAGAAAGTGTGTGTGTTGCTAAATTGGTTATGTGCCTACAAAGTGTATTTAATTGATATTATTCCATACAAACTTTGCTTTTGTGAGCAGGACTTTACGTGAAGGCATGACACAAATGCACGCCGCGTTTTTAAAAATTTAAAATAGTTATTAAATGTATAAATATCAATGTCCTGGGTCACAGAAGCAAAGTTTGTGGGGAGAATAAAGTTATTTAATTTATTTATTTATTTTAGTTTTATTTATTTTTTCCTACGTGACTTTAACCTCAGAGTATGAATCCTTATAGTCACGAAAGCTTCAAATCTAGAATTTGTGGAGCTTAATATCCCACTTTCTCTACTAGTGAGTCACTAGCTATTAGGCAGTAACACTCTACCACTAAGGGTCAATGTTGTCACACTGTTGTTAGTGGAGTGGATTGTTCACTCAGCTTGTGTGTCCTGGGTCACAAATACAAAGTTTGTGTGGAGTATTAAGAGCCACTTTCTCTACTAGTGAGTCACTAGCTACTAGGCAGTAACACTCTCCCACTCAGGGTCAATGTTGATGTCACACTGTTGTTAATGGAGTGGATTGTTCACTCTGCTTGTGTGCTGGGTCACAAATACAAAGTTTGTGTGGAGTATTAAGAGCCCACTTTCTCTACTATTGAGTCACTAGCTATTAGGTAGTAACACTTTTTATTAATAAAAGTAAAATAAAATAATTATTTTATTTTAAAATAATTATTATAATTATTTATTTTAAAATAATTATTTTATTTTACTTTTATTAATTTTAATGTTTTGCCTACGTGACTTTACCGAAAAAACCTAAAAATATGAAAGTAAAATAAAATAAGTATTTTATTTTACTTTTATTAATTTTATAAATTTTATTAATAATAAAAGTAGAATAAAATAATTATTAATAAAAGTAAAATAAAATAATTATTTTATTTTACTTTGATTAATTTTAATGTTTTGCCTACGTGACTTTACCGAAAAAAACTAAGAATATGAAAGTAAAATAAAATAAATATTTTATTTTACTTTTATTAATTTTATTAATAAAAGTAGAATAAAATATTTATTTATTAATAAAAGTAAAATAAAATAATTATTTTATTTTACTTTGATTAATTTTAATGTTTTGCCTACGTGACTTTACCGAAAAAAACCTAAGAATATGAATCCTTGCAGTCACGAAAGCTTCAAATCTAGAATGTTTTCGTCACTGAATTATCTCCACACATGTTCTGCTCTTGGTTGTGGCGCGGGGTCTTTGGGGCCGTCCATAAATGACGTCACGCACCTGGGGGTGGGGGTCAGACATTTGTGACGGTGGGGGGTGGGGTTGAGAAATGTGACGTCACATCAAAATGCGTAAATTTAAATTTAGAATTGTTTTATTTAAAGCTTTCGTGACTGCAGGGATTCATCTGGTTATAAGGTCGGTCGGCTACAGACATCAGCAGTCGGAGTTCATCACGACCACGGTGGTGAGATGTTGACTCCCTCGCCCGGTACACAAGCGCTCGTGGGTTCGATCCCTCGTACCAGGCGAGGAAGTTAACATCTCCCAGCCACCGTGATGATGACGATGAGTGAGATGTTGACTCCCTCGCCCGGTACACAAGCACTCGTGGGTTAGATCCCTCGTACCAGGCGAGGAAGTTAACATCTCCCAGCCACCGTGATGATGACGACGATGATGAGTGAGACATGACAACTCACAATATACAGCAGCAGCAGCAGCGGGCATCGTCGGGATGGAACCCACGACCTCTTGCGTACCGTGCGAGGTGTGTTGACATCGTCACCCCCGCTCCGCTTCTCTTCTGCACAGAGTCGCTGGCCATGAGAACTCCGATGGGTTCCGTCTCCCCGCCGCCGCCGCTGCTGCTGCTGGGACTCTGCGCCTTCGCACAGCTGGGGGCAGTCGCCAGCGCCGCCTGGTGGTCAGCGCCGCTGTCTTCCTCGTCACTCTTCTGCGATGAGCGCACAAGTTTCTCAGTTTATTTATTTTTGAGCAACCTTACCTAACGTCTTGCACACACCCCCCATACGGCTGCTTGTGTTTGGTTTCACACCGAGTAGCGGGCACGGCTTTCGTGACCAATATCATCCACAAGAGTTTTTTGGGGGGGTTAGATCGCGTGAATGTATAAATGTTGTCATTAAAAATATATCTAGCCACCACGATGATGAGAGAGACATGCAAACTCCAAATATACAGCAGCAGCAGCAGGCGTCAGGGTTGGGTTCGAACCTACTACCTCCTGCGTACCAGGCGAGGTAGTTAACATCTCCTAGCCACCGTGATGATAATGATGAGAGAGACACGCAAACTACAAATATACAGCAGCAGCAGCAGGCGTCAGGGTTTGGATCGAACCTACGACCTCCTGCGTACCAAGCGAGGTAGTCAACATCTCCTAGCCACTGTGATGATGAGAGAGAGAGACACGCAGACTCCAAATATACAGCAGCAGGTGTCAAGATTTTGATCGAACCTACTACCTCCTGCGTACCAGGCGAGGTAGTCAACATCTCCTGGCCACCGTGACCCCCCCCCCACCCCCCCTCTGCAGGTCGCTGGCATTGTGGACACCCCGGGTGGACCCCTCCACGCATCCGCTGCTGTTGTGCAGCATGGCGCCGGGCCTGTCCCCCACACAGCGCCAAATCTGCCAGCAGCAGCCGCACTTCATGAAGCTCGTGGCCGAGGGCGTCCAGCTGGCGATCTCCGAGTACCGGCACCAGTTCCAGGCCAAGCGGTCCAACTGGACCACGCAGGATTGGCCCGCCCCTCTTCCTCGGGCGGGTAAGGAGATCATTAATTCTAGATTTGAAGCTTTCGTGACTGCAAGGATTCATATTCTTAGGTTTTTTCGGTAAAGTCATGTAGGTAAAACATTAAAATTAATAAAAGTAAAATAAAAAATAAAAATCATGACGTTTCGGAGGCAACACAAGCTTCCGTCTTCAGGTGGAACCGTCACAGCCACGACAGCTGTATCAAGTAAATGAGAGATTACAAGAGCTACCACTCCGTTTATATAATGGTTGGAGAGGGGGGAAGGGCCAAGTACGGCACACTTTTTATTAATTTGGTAATGTGAGGCTTAAGAGGCTGAGCCTTTGTTATGGAGAGGTATGGAGATCGTCACCCCGGGTCAGAGCCAGCGTCGAGCCTCTCCCGACAACAAGCGGGTTTCACTTTAGTTTGACCCCGAGCTACGATAAGCGGCTCCCAGAGGTCGCAGCGCCACCCGACACGGCCAACTAGTAAGCTTTGTCGTGTGAATAGAACGTGCCGATTCATGACTAGTTCAGCACTCGTGTGCAGTGTGGTAGTGTGGGTTCATTGAGAGATGCACCAACTCAGGAGGTGACACTTATTCTACGGACCGCAATGGGTTGACGACATCAATCGGGCCGACAATCGGCACGCTGCCCGACCCACAATGCCGAGCACGGAGACCCAGTGTAGCCAGGCCACGCCCCCTTCTAGAACCTTCCAACAGGTTCCCTGAGCTTCCTGACTGACCCCCCTTCTACCTCTAGCCCAGATACGCCCCCTTCTAGAACCTTCTACCTCTAGCCCAGACACGCCCCCTTCTAGAACCTTCTACCTCTAACCCAGACACGCCTCCCTTCTAGAACCTTCTACCGCTAACCCAGACACGCCCCCTTCTAGAACCTTCTACCGCTAACCCAGACACGCCCCCTTCTAGAACCTTCTACCTCTAACCCAGACACGCCCCCTTCTAGAACCTTCTACCTCTAGCCCAGACACGTCCCCTTCTAGAACCTTCTACCTCTAGCCCAGACACGACCCCTTCTAGAACCTTCTACCTCTAACCCAGACACGCCCCTTTCTAGAACCTTCTACCTCTAGCCCAGACACGCCCCCTTCTAGAACCTTCTACCTCTAGCCCAGACACGACCCCTTCTAGAACCTTCTACCTCTAGCCCAGACACGCCTCCTTCTAGAACCTTCTACCTCTAGCCCAGACACACCCCCTTCTAGAACCTTCTACCTCTAGCCCAGACACGCCCCCTTCTAGAACCTTCTACCTCTAGCCCAGACACACCCCCTTCTAGAACCTTCTACCTCTAGCCCAGACACGCCCCCTTCTAGAACCTTCTACCTCTAGCCCAGACACGCCCCCTTCTAGAACCTTCTACCTCTAGCCCAGACACGCCCCCTTCTAGAACCTTCTACCTCTAGCCCAGACACGCCCCCTTCTAGAACCTTCTACCGCTAACCCAGACACGCCCCCTTCTAGTTGGTCATTGTGTGACGCGCCCACACTCGTGATTACCCCTCCTGCCAACAGGGGCCACCCTGTCACTGCAGAAGTCAACGATTCGCCACGTTCTGTCTGCGTGCCGAAGCCTTGCCCGTCAGACGCGGCGGCTGTTTTAACGACGTGACGTTTCTATTTCGGCGACCTCCGCTAGAAAGAGAAACGACAATCTCCGTTATAGACAAATGATGAAATTGTTTTGTGGGCGGGGGGGGTGGTGGGCCCCCCAGGCTCTCGCGAGGCCGCCTTCTTCACCGCCCTCACCTCCGCCGGCGTGGTGCACGTGGTGGCGCGCGCCTGCTACACCTCGCAGCTGATCCGCGACAGCTGCAACTGGACCTACGACCCCTTGCTGCACCACGGAGACAACATCCAATACGGAGTCCATTTCGCCAAGGTGTTTGTGGACGCGAGCGTTCACGACCGCTGGAGGCGAGGGGGACAACGCAAGTCTTTGGCGAAACTCGTGCAGATGGATTTGCACAACTACGAAGTCGGTCGCGTGGTGAGTGGGCGGGTGGCTTATGGGTATTGTCGTATGAAATGTTTTTTTATGGAAAAAATTATCATCTTCTTGGTTCTTTCGGTAAAGTCACGTAGAATGGAAATAATAAAATAATTAAAATAAAACGGCTATTTTATTATTTTATTCTTATTCTTTTATTATTTCCATTCTACGTGACTTTACCGAAAGAACCAAGAAGATGAATCCCTGCAGTTACGAAAGCTTTAAATCGAAAAAGTATCATTTTATGAGATGCTGCACATTTATATAGTTGGCTCGGCTTGGTTGTCTAGGGGTTGTCTTGTTCAGCAGTTCTGCTGCTGTATCTTTCCACCCGATTGCTTGTATTGCAGGTTGAAATGTGATTTCTTATTTGTCTACCTACGTGACTTTGCCGATCTAACCCCCCAAGTCGGCACGCTCGTGGTTCGTCATGAGCTGTTGAGCTGCTGCTCCTGCAGGTAGCAGCCTGGCTTTGCGCCACTACCCTTGGGTGCGGCACGGGCTAGAGAAGAGATGGAGTGATGTGGTACAGGAGGACGTGGAGCTGAGTGGACTTGCCGATGACCGGTACCAGCGGTGTCAAGATCGGCCTCAGTGGAGGAGGCTCGTGAAGGACGCTACTGGGCAGTTGGAGGCAGTCGCCCTCCAACAACAACGGAGGGTGGAGGAGTGACGCTCACAACAACGAGCGGAGCGCCGGGTCGCTAAAACACAGCAAGTTGGCACAGTAGGGGGCACAGGTGGTGCATCAGCCAGTCATCTCAGTCAGTCGACCCGTGGCACCTGCTGGGTCTGCCCCGTGACCTCCTGCCAGCGGGCGTTGGACACTTCACGTGGCCTCAAGGTGCACTTAGCCTGGCACAAGCGCCGTGGTGATGTCACCGCCACTTAGTGGCGAATGGCGGTTGGTAGTGACGAATGATGATGGTGTTGGTGGTGACTGATTGTGGTAGTATCAATGACGGTCGTGGTGACTGTGGTAGTGACAATGACGGTGGTGGTGGTGACTGACTGTGGTAGTAACAATGACGGTGGTGGTGGTGGTGCTGTAGGTGGTGGAACACCTGGCGTACTACTACTGCGGTTGCGACAACAGAACCGGTGAATGCCACAGAGTCTGCCTGCCGCTGCGCGAAGACTTTCGCGACGTTGGCGACTTTCTGAAGGTGAGCTCACGGCTGCCGGTGACGAGACTGCACCCGCAGGATTAATCCGACGATGACGACAACGATGATGACGACAACGACGACGACGATGTCAATGGCGGCTGCAGGAAAAGTACGAGAGAAGTTCCGCCATGCGGCTGGTGAGGGACAAGAGGAGCGGCAGCGGCAGCGGCGCCGCCCGCTGGCGCCTGGAGCCGGTGAACGAGTGGTTGACGGCGCCCTCGGAGATCGACTTGGTCCACGTGAACGCCAGCCCGGAGCACTGCGTCCGTGGCAACACCAGCAGCGCGGGGGGTGCGGGGCAGCGCTGCAACGACACCGAGCTACCCGAGGGGTGCACCGTCACGTGCTGTGACAGAGGATACGACATCTCACAAGGTGGGCCCCCCCCTCCGAAAATAGACTAAAACTATTCACTATGAGACATCTCCTTTACCAGTGGCAAAATATAGTGATGGGTTTTTACCCTTTCAACTGGTGCAAAAACTGACACCTTCCCCCGCACCTCCTGAGCGCATGGCTGGCTGTGTACAGTGTCAAGAAGTTCAACGTACAAACTCTACACTACACACTACACTACACACTACACTACACTATACACTACACTATACACTACACTACACACTACACTATACATCACATCCTATACACTACTTTACACTATACACTACACACTACACTACACTATACACTACACTATACACTACACACTACACTACACTATACACTACACTATACACTACACTACACTATACATCACATCCTATACACTATACACTACACACTCACAACCTACACTACACTATACACTACACACTACACTACACTATACACTACACTATACACTACACTACACTATACATCACATCCTATACACTATACACTACACACTACACTATACACTACACACTACACTACACACTATACACTACACTACACACTACACTATACACTACACACTACACTACTCTACAGCACGACTCTACACGACTGTAATGACCACCTGGCCACGCATCACCGTCTCTCTCTATTCACACTGTCCCTTCACCACTGTACACTAGTCGTCACTACTGTACAGTACCGGACACCACGCAATTACATCCAAAATGCGTTTCTGTGGAACTGCTTTCCGTGAGCCTCAGCTCGCTCCAAGGGATATCGTCGGGACCATTCGCAGAGGTCGCTAACGGGTTTTGATTCCTAACCCCTCGTACCCGTACCCGGCCGCACCAGGGTCGCAAACAGGTACCCTACCCGTTCCCTACCCGTACCCTACCCGAAATGAGTGACAAACGGTGACTCACCAGTGACTCACGGCCTAACCCGTACCCGGCCGCACCAGGGTCGCAAACGGCTACCCGGCTACCCGGCCGGGTACGAGTAGCCGGGTATCGGGTAGGGTACGGGTATCGGGTAGGGTACGGGTATCGGGTATCGGGTAGGGTACGGGTATCAGGAAGGGTACGGGTAGCCGGGTATTGGGTAGGGTACGGGTATCGGGTAGGGTATCGGGTAGGGTACGGGTAGCCGGGTATCGGGTAGGGTACGGGTATCGGGTAGGGTACAGGTATCGGGTAGGGTACAGGTATCGGGTAGGGTACAGGTATCGGGTAGGGTACGGGTATCGGGTAGGGTACGGGTATCGGGTAGGGTACGGGTATGGGGTAGGGTACGGGTATCGGGTAGGGTACAGGTATCGGGTAGGGTACGGGTATCGGGTAGGGTACGGGTATCGGGTAGGGTACGGGTATGGGGTAGGGTACGGGTATCGGGTAGGGTACGGGTATCGGGTAGGGTACGGGTATCGGGTAGGGTACGGGTATCGGGTAGGGTACGGGTATCTGGTAGGGTACGGGTATCGGGTAGGGTACGGGTATGGGGTAGGGTACGGGTATCGGGTAGGGTACAGGTATCGGGTAGGGTACAGGTATCGGGTAGGGTACGGGTATCTGGTAGGGTACGGGTATCGGGTAGGGTACTGGTGTCGGGTAGGGTACGGGTATCGGGTACCCGGTTGCGACCTCTGGTCGTTTGACGTCGGGAGGAGAAGTGCGCGGAGATTTTGTTCACCTCGACGTTAACGGCGGTCGCACAATAGCGACGACCTCGTGAGCTCTCTCCCCTCTGCTGTTCCCTCCCAGTCACGCTGGAGACGCAGTGTGGGTGCAAGGAACAGCTCAAGCAGAACGTCAAGTGCAAGCTTTGCCCGTGGACCGTCGATCAATTCGTTTGCAAGTAGCCTCCAGCCCCAGTGGAGGGGGGGCCTCGACTGAGATCGCGACCCCCACAAAGTTGTTTAGGGCATCGACATCCAGCGTGTACTCCTCACTACGAGCTGCGTCTACTATACACACTTCACTCGCGTGCGACACTCCACAAGCTACACTGCACTATGCACTACCCTACTATACACTCTGCATGCGCTTCATCTTCACGATGTGGAAGCGCCGTTGTTTTGTGACGTCGCCACTTGAATGCGCTTAGCGACCAAGTGCCGTTGTTCCATTTATTCCTTTGTTCTCGTTAACGCCGCGTTTGCCAAATCTAGGCACCGTTCACTCGGCGCTTGTTGGGATTCACAGCGAGGTCCGTCGCACCCTTCCCTGCGAGCCGCGTCACACTGAATCTACTACTTCACACGACTTCGCACTGCACTTGTATGCAGTGTTTCACCTATAAAAGTCATTTTTGTCTCTTTATCTGTGTGTGTGGATGAAACTTGCTAAGGATTTGGCTCACGAACCACAGGGTGTACGGTTAAAGTACCCACACACACTACACACGCCACACACACACTACGCCACCCACGCCACACACACACGCCACACACACGCTACACACACGCCACCACACGCCACACACCACACACACACACGCCACACACACCACACACACACACCACGCCACACACACCACACACGCCACACACACTACGCCACCCACGCCACACACACACGCGACACACACACGCCACACACACACACCACACACACACACCACGCCACACACACCACACACACCACACACGCCACACACACCACACACACACACCACGCCACACACACCACACCACACACTACCACCCACGCCACACACACTACGCCACACACACGCCACACACACACACCACACACACACTACGCACACACTACACCACACACTACACCACACACTACACCACACACGCCACACACACCACACACACACACCACGCCACACACACCACGCCACACACACACGCCACACACACACACACCACACACACCACGCCACACACACCACACACACCACACACGCCACACACACTACGCCACACACACACGCCACACACGCCACACACTACGCCACACACACTACACCACACCACACACTACACCACACACACACCACGCCACACACACACTACACCACACACACACCACACACTACGCCACACACTACACCACACACTACACCACACACTACACCACACGCACACCACGCCACACACACTACACCACACACACACCACACACTACACCACACACACGACAGCCAGTGAGGAACTGTAGATCCGCCGCTGACCATTCACTCCAAGGCATCCGCTGATAAAAGAAGATAAAGGTGCAGTCCCTGCAATTCCCCTACTCAGGCTCTTGTTGGCAGAACGGCCTTCCCACTCTTGAGGAGCTCTGGACAGAGCTCCTCGATGGGCTACTTGGCCTACTCTTCCACGCTGACGTCTACAGACGCCGTGGGAGAACACACCAGAGTGGGGGTAGCCCACACTCTACCCCACCGACTGGACCGGGTGGTGGCTGGGTGCGTTTGAGAAACATGTCCATTGGTTCAGCTGCCGTAGCGACGGCGGGTGACGGAGCGGTGACCTCTGGGTTGTTTGACCTTCTGAGTCAATGATTGGCGTCACGTTGCGAGCCCAGTGTGTTTGTACGTGCGACGTCGGTCAAATGAAAGTCACTTAAATTTCGATTTAAAGCTTTCGTGACTGCAGGGATTCATATTCTTGGTTCTTTCGGTAAAGTCACGTAGAAGGGAAATAATACAATATTAAAAACAATAACATTTCTCACGTTTCGACTGCAACACAAGCAATCATCATCAGGTGTGAAATCCACAGAAAAAAACATTTTAAAAATGTTCTTGCTGTGGATTTCACACCTGATGATGATGATTGCTTGTGTTGCAGTCGAAACGTGAGACATTTTATTGTTTTATATTTACATTATTTTATAATTCCCCTTCTACGTGACTTTACCGAAAGAACCAAGAATATGAAAGTCACTTATTTGAACGGCCCTGGACTGAGACTGCCTGTGACCTTCAGCGTTGAGGCGCCGCTCAAATAACTAAACAGCAGCAAAGGCAAACGACAAACATCGTGAGTAGTGAACAGCGAGTGGATCAGCGCGGCTGGGCTACGTACGGTGCGAAAGAAGTTCAACACACACAGAGCAGAAGTTGTTGTTTGTGTCACTTTCTTTGTTGCAACTTGCCGGAAATCTGTGTAAATAAACACAAATAAGCCGCGTGGCTCGGCAGATTTCTCCAGTAACGAACCAAACGCCTCTTCCGATTGCGAAACACAAACTCGGCAATCAGTTGTGCAGACCAGAAGGGGGGGTGGGGAGTGAATGTCGTCGTGAATGACAGCGGGTGTCTGTCACTGACTGGGTTATATCGACACACACAACGTATGTTGATCACGCATGCACACGATGCATGCGCATTGCGTGTGTGTACGTTCGGCCGTTGTAAAAATAACTTCACCCAAATACACTCGTAGCGATGTTGACGTGTAACCCGGTCACAGGAGCAGACTTCAAGCGGCTAATGCCGATGGGTAAAGGTGCAGTCCTGCAAGTGCTCGCGTCACCGCTGCCACGGAAGGTTTTCTCGAGGGAGCTCCGGAGAGAGAGCCTCCGTGGGATGTAACTTGGCCTACTCTTCCACGCTGGCCGATACTTTGTTTTAGGAGAGGTGGGACTACACAGAATCGGTGATGATGTATCTTGGAGGAATCCGATGAGCAGTGAAGCTCTTCATCACAGATATCCAGTCGGAAATGTTGACCACCACCACCCACATTTTACCCCACCGGTGAAATTAAAGCATGCACACACTCTTGAGGGCCTTGTGATTCTACATGTGGAGGGAAAACCCGGAGAGAAATCCACGTGGCCACGGGGAGAGAGACACGCAGACTTCAAATATACAGCAGCAGGCGTTAGGATCGGGATCGAACCCACGACCTCCTGTATACCAGGCGAGGTAGTCAACATCTCCTAGCCACCGTGATGATGATGATGATGGTGAGAGAGACACGCAAACTCCAAATATACAGCAGCAGGCATCAGGGCCTGGATAGAACCCACGACCTCCTGTATACCAGGCGAGGTAGTCAACATCTAGCCACCGTGATGATGATGAGAGAGAGACACGCAGATTTCAAATATACAGCAGCAGGCGTTAGTCGGGATCGAACCCACGACCTCTTGTATACCAGGGGAGGTAGTTAACATCTCCTAGGCACCGTGATGATGATGCTCTTTCGATTAACCCCGCTGTGTGCCAATACAAGTTGGCCCGGCTCATCTTTTGCCTCCTCGGTTGCATACTGATAGTGTGCCTCTGTGTATGTGGGGCGGGCAGACATGTGGCGTGCTGGTTAGTGAAATGCGCTACAAACGTGGTGATCTGAATACAAATGTCCAGCAGCCACTTCTAACTCGGTTGCAAATATAGGAACCGTTCCTGGGCATTCCCTTGGCTTTGAGCCTTAAGTGAGTAAGTAGCCGGCGTGTGACGTCAGCTTCAGCGTTGGGGAGACAGGCGTGGTGCTGGCCACCCCACCACCATTGCAGCCTTCACGACTACCAGCAAATCGCATTGCCCCAACAGTCAGCACAGTCAGCATCGGCCGCACAGGGGTTCTTTTGAAAATGTGTAATGCTTATGTGGGTGAGCGAGGCTAAGGGTGTACGAGTGTGTGTTGGACAAAGTATTGTAATTCAAACCTCGCAAAAATTAACCCGTGAAAACAAAGTTTTTCACTTTAAATCCTTTATATGCGTGGCGGCTAGAGTCCTCTCGTCCTCTGGCTTGAGATGGCTGCCACCTATGGGTCAGATGATTGTCTGCCACCATTAAGCAATTGTTAATTAAATATTTTTTTAAAAATTCCCTACACAGTGTAAAATTTGGGAAATTTTTTTTCACGAAAATTAATCGTCACGCACAACGAGTCTGTGTGGAAAATGTCAGCTCGATTGGATCACGGGAAGTGGGTTAAAAAACGACTGGAAGATTTGCACGGTCGTAAGCAAGCACGCACGCAATCACGCAAGCAAGCAAGTGAACTTAATATAAAGGATTTTTAAAAAACAGGTGCCGTTCTTGGCTTCTGGTATCTGGCATGCTCCTTCTCAAGGTCATCTGCCTCATATGAATGAGTGTTCCGTGCTGTTTGGGACTTCAAATGTGAAGAAGTCCACATTGGCTTTGGGTACCTGGTGCCTGTGTCACCGTGTGCGCAATAGACGCTCGCCAGCAACGTATCCCGGCATTGCAACATCGCTGCCCAAGGACACGAGAGGAACAGCGACCTTCTGCTGCTGTCACAATGTCTATGAGCTCGCAGGCATTACACGTCATGAGAGTACTCTTTGGTTCTTTCGGTAAAGTCACGTATGAAGATAAAATAATAAATTAAATACCTAGCATACGACGTTTCGAATGCAACACAAGCAATCATCATCAGGTATACATTAAATAGAAACACAAATCTATTATACTTAGAAATGTAATGTAATACAACAGAGAGGCGGATAACATAACAGTCAACACCCTATCTGGTTGATTACGTTCTTCCTGAGAATGCCAAATTTGAGAGAGAGATCAAACACAGAACCAGAACCATAATCTCTCTCTCAAATTTAGCATTCTCAGGAAGAACGTAATCAACCAGGTAGGGTGTTGACTGTTATGTTATCCGACTCTCTGTTGTATTACATTACATTTCTAAGTATACTAGATTTGTGTTTCTATTTAATTTATACCTGATGATGATTGCTTGTGTTGCAATCGAAACGTCGTATGCTAGTATTTAATTTATTTTATTATTTTATCTTTATACGTCACTTTACCGAAAGAACCAAAGAATAATTCCTGCAGTCACGAAAGCTCCAAATTAAGTCATGAGAGTCCTTGACAAGAGCAGTCCTTTGTGTGCACAAGTCAGGGCAGCTCGATCAGCTACTGGAAGTGATTCATCGCGAGACACAGCTGCCATAGACATTGGCTCAGTCACGTCTGGATTTGACCTTCCACAATGTGAGTTTTTATCTTCAGTATCGTACGCGTTGTCACACTTTCTGTTGAACGATGAGAAGCTCGTGAGGCAGAAGAAGTGCGTGCAGCATGGAGACAGGTGAGAGTAGTGACACGTGCAGAAGATGACTTCGAGACTGCAAAATTTTACACTGTTTAGGGGAAAATACATATTTAATTACCAATTGTTTAATGCTGCCAGACAATCATCTGACCCATAGGTGGCAGCCATCTCAAGCCAGAGGACGAGAGGACTCTAGCCGCCCCGATGCCACGCATATAAAGGATTTATAGTGAAAAACTTTGTTTTTACGGGTTAATTTTTTATTTATTTATGAATAAAATCGCAACAATGTAAACAATCCGACAGCTGTGCTCCTGTAATCGACACGGCAGGCTGAGGATGGGCAGGGAAGATGTATTATTTGTTTCATCCCTGCTACAGCTCAATGGAGAGTGATACAAGCTCCAGATCATGAGATTAAAGAGGTAACACATTTGATACAGTCAGAAAACAATTCAAGTCAATCCCTAAACAAACATTATCATCATCGTGTTTCCATGTTTTTTTATTGTGTCGACTCATTTCACAATAAACATGGGTACATGTTATCTTATAAAATCCATTTGTTGCGATGACATTTACAAAGGTCGTCGTCACGGTGAAAGATCACATCGTCGTACAGACGGAGACAAGTGTAGGGTTCACTGCACACAGCCCCGCTTCTCGTTCGATGTCAAACTCGTGTCAAGGGGACAATGGCTGATGGAATATGAATGAGCTGCCGTGAGGTTTAGCGAGGACGAGATGTTGGGGGGAAAAGACACGAGGCAAAAACAATTGAAGACACGACTTGGCAACTTGAAGGAGGTGAAATGAAGAATAAGGCTCAACACCCAAAGGGATTTTGGAAGTTTGAGCAAAAGCGCCGCCATTGGGCAGAGGCGTGAAGAGAGACGCAGCGCCAGGGTCATAGTATTTGTACTGGTAGGAACCCACTGGTTACACCAGCCCACAGGGGATTATTGTTTCCGTCCGTCGTCCAGGGAGGGGAGGGGCTGGGTGGGGTGGGGCTGGGTGGGGAGGGGCTGGTCACCCCGTGGTGCCCTTATAAAACTCAACGTTTCACCTACTCACGCCGGCTTGTGCCCGCCCTCACAGTCGGCATATTTGCGGAATACACCACGCCCTGGCCGTTGACCCTGCAGGCCATTGTCCGAACAACCCGACGTTCCTACCAGCTCCCTCCGCAGGAGGAATGTGTTTGTATACATGCTGGAGGGAAGTACGGCAGAAACACCACCTTACTCCAGCAGCAACTGCATTACTTTCAGCATTCCCCACAGCCCTTTGTCGACACGTTGCACGGTGATGGCCTCGCCTCGCCATGTCGGTCGTGGAGGTTGTTGTGACCATACTTCACCACGCTGGTCAGTGCGGGTTGGTGAAGGGGATGCCCAGGACCAGCTCAGATCTCTGTTGTTGGTGCTGTTCTTCCCTGATGTTGCGTGCTCACTAAGCTTGGGGTGACGTGAGTTGTATTGTCTCTGCGTGTTTGCTGGGAGACGACGTCCCTGGGGCTTGGCCTGGGAGGAATATTTCCGACCGAAACACTTTGAAGACATTCTCAAGCAGACAGATAAACAAGAATGTGATATTCGTGATAAATGTGAACTTTCAAAAGTTGACGTTACATGTGTAATGCGGCGTCAATGGGGTTGCTGCTGGACTCTGGCCCAATCACGCGGCCCGGGGTGTTGGGGGCGGAGCCCGGTGTGGGGGGCGTGTGGCAGGGGCCGCCGTTCACCTCGGCAGCTCCAATGGGAAGCGAGGTGAACGGGGGTGGAGCCAGCAGGGCAGGATGGGAAGGCCGGATGTAACGATCAGGAAGCGGAGGAGTCGGGGTCACGTGGGAGAGAGGTTATAGAGGGGAGCCCGGGAGAGATCGGGGCCAGTCGATGGAGTGAAGAAGCGGGACCACGTGGGGTGGCCGCCGCCCCATCAGCCACGTGGCTGACGGGGCTTCGGCACACCGTCGGCCAGCGGTGTGCGGAGCGGGGAGGAGCGGAGCGACTGACGGGAGAGCGCGTGCGGGGCGCGCGAGAGGAGACACTGGTCCCTTGTCAGGACCAGCAGGGTGTGAGGACGAGTGGCGGAGTTGAGGAGGGAGTGCGTGCGGGGCGCGCGGGAGGAGACGACGCTGGTCCGCGGAGGAGACCAGTGGGGTGCGGAGAAGAACCTGAATAAAAGACGAGCGGAGACCAGCAGTAAATGACGCCGTCTTTTATTACACCACCATCGCCTCCTCCCCTCACGTCTCCTCCTCCACCACCACCACCACCACGTGCTGCAGCTTCGTCATCTCCACGCCGCCGCTGTAGCGATCCCCGGCCAGCACACCGCGCCCGTAGCCATTGGAGGGAGCGGAGAAAGTAGGCGATGGTGAGACGCACGTACCTCGCGCGAGTGCGATACGCACGCACCCAGTGCACGAGCGTGCGCGTACGTTGAACTCGTTATTCCGCACCGCTCGTAGACAAACCGTTTCTAATTCGGAGGTTCGGGTGAAGGTTGACAAACTGAACGCACGAAGCGCATCGACAGGAGCCGCTTCTGAAGGCGCCGCAAACTCCAAATATCAAGCGGCAGGCATCGTCAGGGGTCGAACCCACGACCTCCTGCGTGCCAGGCGAGGTAGTCAACATCTCCGAGCCACCGCGGAGTGATGGTGCAGGAGCCAGACGGATGGCGTCGCCGCCACGCCCCACGTGGTGTGGCGGCGGTGATTTGGGGAGCGGCTTTCATCCGGCGGTGTCAACCGTCAACCGGGGGGGGGGGCAAGGTCCTAAAATTCTGATTGTTTCTGCTCCACCGTGGTGGTGGTGGTGGAGGTGGCGGTGTTGGTGGCGGCGGCGTTGTTGGCGGTGTTGGTGGCTGTGGTGGTTGCGGCGTAGGTGGTGTTGGTGGTGTTGGTGGCGGTGGCGGTGTTGGTGGCGGTGGCGGTATTGGTGTTGGTGGCGGTGGCGGTGGTTGGTGCGGTGGCGGTGTTGGTGGCGGTGGTGGTAGTGTTGGTGGCGGTGTTGGTATTGGTGGTGGTGGTGTTAGTGGCGGTGGTGTTGGTGGTGGTGTAAGTGTTGGTGGTGTTGGTATTGGTGGTGGTGTTGGTATTGGTGGCGGTGGTATTGGTGTTGGTGGTAGTTGTGTTGGCTACCTGCACTCGGCATCGCTCTTGGGGACCACGCTCTGGGCGTTCCCTCCTCGCCCGTCCGCTGGGGAAAGACCACGCCGAGAAAAACCTCACAGACGCACAGAACTCTGCGACGCTTCCCGAAATGCAACAACAACAACCAGCAGCAGCAGCAGCATTGATGATGATGCCGGTTGTGGTTGTTGTCATCGTCGTTGTAATTGCCGGTGAAGTGTCACCAGGTACTCGAATTGACGAATGTTGTGGTGGGTTTACTCTCCAACACTACACACTACACGACATTATACACTACACACTACATACACTACACTAGTATACACTACACACTACACTAGTATACACTACACTACTATATACACTACACACTACTCTACTATATACACTACACTACTATATACACTACACACTACACTAGTATACACTACACAACACACTAGTATACACTACACTACTATATACACTATCAACTAGTAAGTCGTTGGCACGTTCTGTCTACGTGACACT
>NW_026891295.1:0-13496 GCF_015708825.2 Lethenteron reissneri | reverse complement strand
CGGGTTGCGCGGATTGTCGAGCAGTGTCCATTGCACACTACACACTAGTTGCTGTGATTCGCACATACATATGACGCCTTACATAACATGTCAAACATAGAATAACATCATGTAAACTGTAAGCATGCGTATAATCGGTACATACAATATACTAAGCAATACGTAAATAACACACCTTGAATATTATATTGAGTCGATATGCACTAATACGTCGTTGAGTAAGAAAAACATGAACACAACCTGCAATAGACTCTGCACGCATGCCGAGTAATACACACGTACACGCTTCACTAGTACACCATACATACCTGCTGCTCAACACATGACAATCATCATCAGCCAAGGACAAACCACTGCTGGATGAAAGGCCTCCAAGATGCCGACACATCATGATCCTGCGAGACAACAATCCACCTGCCAGAATCGGTATTTATCCTGGAGGAATGCGAAGAGCTATGAAGCTGCTTTTTTACAGATGCCACCTGTCCACGAGCTGATTTTGTATCGCTCCATCTCCACAGTGAAAGGTGAAACGCGATCTCATGGTTTCTTCCTACAGTTTAATCTAGATACAACAACATCATCATCATCATCAACGGCTGTTGGCTATCCTTCACTGCAACGCGCGCTTTCAGATGCGCTTCTGCGGCCGTCTGGAACGCTCTTCCCTTCCGATATTAGGCAGCCTCTGGAGCGATGCCACTTTAAAATCATCGTCTAGATTGGCGAACTCATTTCTTCTTTAGGACTGCTTTCTGGCACCTCCGATTAGCACGGTTGGCTACGTACGGTGCGAAAGAAGTTCAACGTACACACGTACATATGTAGTGACATAAGAAGGGAGGGGCTGCTGTAGGCTCTGGGTTCCCAGGTGGGTCCAGACGCGTAATCCCCTGGGCGCCAGGCGCTGGGTTCCCAGGGGGTCCAGACGCTTAAGCCTCTGGGCGCCGCCAACGGGGGGGGGCTGTGTGTGCTCTGTGGGATGTCTGGTGGCGCACACGGCCCCACCCCTCGTTGGGGACTGGGCATATAACCGGAGCTCCCTGGACGATCGGGGCCAGTTGTAACTCAAGACCCTGGGATGCTGTGAGAGCCAGCGCTGGGACTCTGGAACTCCCGACTGTACGACCTTGTGAGGGCGAGCGTAGCCAGAGTAGAGTATCTAGAGTATCTAGGCTGTGTAGCTAGGCTGTGTACCTAGGCTGTAACAGAGTATCAGGACTGTTGGAGTGTTGTATTGTAATAAAGAAGTTACATCTACAAGTGTCTCCGGAACCCGTTACATTTGGTGTTAGAAGTGGCTATGGAGACAAGAAGTAAGCCACGTACCTTCAGTCCTGACGGCGATGAAGAGGAGCAGGCAGCGATGGGGCAGCCAACGCCGGCCGACAACAACGCCGCACCGCCGGCTGAGCAGCTGTCTGCTCCGCCGACCGTCCCCTCTCCAGCGTCGGGAGCAGAGATGGAGGAGGCGCTGCTTCGCCTTGCAGAGCTGCTCTGCGCCACCGCCTCCCTCCTGGGCGAGCTGCGGTGCTCGCAGGCGATGGCGGGAGGGAGAGAGGAGGCGCGGCGCTCGCCCGAGCCCGCCGCCGCCATTCCCCCCACGGATGTGAGAGATACTTCCGGGAATGACATCACTTCCACCAGAGGAGCAGTGACCGCTGGGAGCGACGTCACTTCCGGGCCCAGCGTGTGCCAACCCGACGACGCCGCGTCATCAGCGCTGCGTCCCTCACCGCCGGGTGACAGCTGGCTTCAACCTAGCATACCGCGTCATCAGCGCTGCGACCGGACAGTGAGGGCGCCATTCTTACTGTAACCAGCGCCGGGGCCGGCACATGGACCGACTCGCTGCTCGCCGCCTGTGCTGCTCTGGCCAAAGGTTGGAGGTCGGGAGACCAGGCCCCTGACACTTCGTACATTTTACGCGCTCCGGATTAATGATTTTTGGTTGATATTTTCTTCGTTGTCGTCGGGGAGTCGTGACTGTTGTTGGGTAAACTGTGTGGAGCTTCGCTCGTGAGTGTTGTCAATGTGTGTGCGAAACTTTGCTTGTGATTGTTAACAATGTATGGTTTATATTGAGCTTTGTTCGTGATTGTTAATGTATAGCTTGTGCTGTCATTGTTAACGATGTATATACTGTATGGGGCATTTATCTTGAGATGGTGACATGCTGCCAAGGATTGGAATTGGCATGCTGGCTCTCAAATATCTTGGGGTGCAGATCCTGACCAGGATCTCCCAGCGGGTGTTGCGTGTCTAACACGAGAGTTGTGGTCCCGTCATGCTATGGCTGACGGCTTGACCTGACAGCCCGGAGATAGAGACACTCCGTGGCATGTCTAGCCTAGTGGGCTGTGTGCTCACATGGCTCGGAGAGTGTGGTCCCGTCATGCTATGGCTGACGGCTTGACCTGACAGCCCGGAGATTGAAACACTCCGTGGCATGTCTAGCCTAGTGGGCTGCACGCTCACAGGGCTCGGAGAGTGTGGTCCCGTCATAGAATAGCTGACGGTTTGACCTGACGGCCCGGAGGTTGAGACCCTCCGTGGTACGTCTGGAGCTGTAGGCTCGCCCTGACGGCCCGGAGATTGAAACACTCCGAGGCGCGTTGAAACAGTGGGCTGGAGATTCGTGGTGTTCAGGTGTAGTTGTCCCGTTACGTTGGGACTGTATCCCTCAGTTGTTAGGGTGCATGTTGTGCAGGGAGTGAACAATGGGTCGTCTCAGATCGGTCGGTACAGCTATATGCTGCGATGCGAGTCTTGGAGAGAGGTTGGGTCTCAGATCGGTCGGTACAGCTATATGCTGCGATGCGAGTCTTGGAGAGAGGTTGGGTCTCAGATCGGTCGGTACAGCTATATGCTGCGATGCGAGTCTTGGAGAGAGGTTGGGTCTCAGATCGGTCGGTACAGCTATATGCTGCGATGCGAGTCTTGGAGAGAGGTTGGGTCTCAGATCGGTCGGTACAGCTATATGCTGCGATGCGAGTCTTGGAGAGAGGTTGGGTCTCAGATCGGTCGGTACAGCTATATGCTGCGATGCGAGTCTTGGAGAGAGGTTGGGTCTCAGATCGGTCGGTACAGCTATATGCTGCGATGCGAGTCTTGGAGAGAGGTTGGGTCTCAGATCGGTCGGTACAGCTATATGCTGCGATGCGAGTCTTGGAGAGAGGTTGGGTCTCAGATCGGTCGGTACAGCTATATGCTGCGATGCGAGTCTTGGAGAGAGGTTGGGTCTCAGATCGGTCGGTACAGCTATATGCTGCGATGCGAGTCTTGGAGAGAGGTTGGGTCTCAGATCGGTCGGTACAGCTATATGCTGCGATGCGAGTCTTGGAGAGAGGTTGGGTCTCAGATCGGTCGGTACAGCTATATGCTGCGATGCGAGTCTTGGAGAGAGGTTGGGTCTCAGATCGGTCGGTACAGCTATATGCTGCGATGCGAGTCTTGGAGAGAGACTGGGTTGAAGTCCCCCCCGATATGGCCGACGTGCGCGGTTTTAGGATAAAGACGCCACGTTGGAAAGGCGGGGTGTGCAAACGGTTGACATGTAATGTCGGTGGTGGTCCTCATTGAGGGCTGCTGGGACGCAAGCACGGGATGCCTTGGAGATGCGGTTCGCGTGTGCGGCCACCATTTATGGACAGGAGCAGGCAGATTTATTTTGGTTGTGTCATGTAAATTTTATATATATTTAAAAATGTAGATACTGGAGCAGCCCTGAAGTGCGACTTCTTTGCCCAGTACATGGGTCGGCCCTGAAGTACGACTTCTCGACCCGGGACGTAGACAGACGCCCAGATAAGTGTGTGTAGAGGGATGCTCGACATGTTGGTCTTCGCCTTCTCTCCACCTGACTGATGGGAGGCTGGCAGAGTGGTGTGGATCCCTGCCATCCATGCGGTGGTTGTGTGATTTCGGTTCGATTACCGGTGTTGGTTGTGCATCCAACGCGTCGGAATCTGTATATTTGTTGTTGTTAATTCCCCATTTTCTATGCGGATCCCGAGGAGGGCTAGGTGTGCCGCGGGTCGTTTGTTCACGTGTCATTGCTTCACCTTTTTGTTGATTGATGCTTGTATATAGTGTAGAGTTGTACAGGTTGGTTATGGTATTTATGGTTGCTTTCTTGTTCTCTTTTTTTTTCCTGTTGAAGCTCGCGTATTTTTTTTTCTTCTCTCTCTCCCTTTCGTTAATTTAAACTTTCTAATTATTGACAGCCGGGACGGCTGGAGGCTACATAGAGGGGGGTAATGTAGTGACATAAGAAGGGAGGGGCTGCTGTAGGCTCTGGGTTCCCAGGTGGGTCCAGACGCGTAATCCCCTGGGCGCCAGGCGCTGGGTTCCCAGGGGGTCCAGACGCTTAAGCCTCTGGGCGCCGCCAACGGGGGGGGGCTGTGTGTGCTCTGTGGGATGTCTGGTGGCGCACACGGCCCCACCCCTCGTTGGGGACTGGGCATATAACCGGAGCTCCCTGGACGATCGGGGCCAGTTGTAACTCAAGACCCAAGACCCACGACCAGCCATCTGAAGACCCTGGGATGCTGTGAGAGCCAGCGCTGGGACTCTGGAACTCCCGACTGTACGACCTTGTGAGGGCGAGCGTAGCCAGAGTAGAGTATCTAGAGTATCTAGGCTGTGTAGCTAGGCTGTGTACCTAGGCTGTAACAGAGTATCAGGACTGTTGGAGTGTTGTATTGTAATAAAGAAGTTACATCTACAAGTGTCTCCGGAACCCGTTACACATACAATCATCAGATCGTACGAAGAAAGTATGAACATCCACATTCAACTGGAGGGAATCTTTGACAGCGTGACAGATGTTCGCTCAAGTTATTCACCACGTATACGAAACATTAGCGAATTGCATCGCAGAGAACGTATTGTTGGTACACGCATGCATAACCCAGCGACACGATGGCGTTGTAAGAATCAACTCGGAGTTGTTGTCTCCGCTCTGCACGAGGCAAGAGGCGACGTCTCTGTCGCGCGAGAGAGGCTGCACGGATCGTGCCGCGCGGAGCGATTCAATGTCAACTCCGGCGTGGGTTTCGTGCCCGTTGAATGCAGAACTTCTTTCGCACCGTACGTAGCCAACGGCGCTCATCGGATGCGCCGGGGGGGGGGGGGGGTAAGGACGACAAACGAAATAAAAAAAGCAGTTCTAAACAAATGAGTTCGTCAATCTAGATGATGATGATGATTTAAAAGTGCATAGCGCCCAGTGGCCGCAGAAGCGCATCTGGAGGCGCGGCATATTCACCACGGATGGAATATTATCACGACATTCATTACCTCTCTTCACTCGTCGTCATCGTCAGCCGTGCTCGATCCACTGCTGGATGAATTCTACCCGCCGCCGCAGCCGCCACCTCTGAATTTATAGCTCCATCTCCTCCATGGACGTCGCTCATGGACGAGTTCCATCCCCCCCCCCTCTCCCCCCCGAGTTCGTCCTACTTCGTCACGATTCCTTGCCACGTTTGGCCATAACAACCCCTTGCAGGCCGCCAGCGTACGGCACGAAAGAAGTTCGAGGCGCGTGCGTGCAAGCGACCAGCCTTGTCTGACCCAAGACACCACCACCACCACCACCACCCCCCCCCCCTGCACTCTTCCTCGCAGCTTAGACGATGCCTTCGATCCGCGCGGGTCGTTCCTCTAATCCGCGTGCTCCCAACTCTCTGTCGTCTGTCGGTGTGAATCTCCCCACGGCTTCTTTGAGCACTTTGGTTTTGTTTTATTTTAGTTTTTGAATAATTTTTGTTGTTCCGTTCGCTTCGCTCGCGGCCGTCTTTCTAAGCCACGCCACGGCGGGTTTCGAGGTGCGCGGCGTTCACTCAACGCATGAATGTGCGCCACCAGCATCGCATTCACCACTGTCCGCTCGACTGCGTAGTTGATATCAAGTTATCCAGTTCAAAGTTGTTGATATTTGGCTCGAATAATAATACAAGAGGCACGTGTGTATACTATAGTGAATACAAGGATGCAATAATATGAGAGGCGACGTTTCGAGCAACGGCCCTTCTTCATAGCACACATTTTTAATCATATACATACGCGTAAATAATAAAGACGAAGACTGAAGCATTGTATCATTGCAGTCGCATTGTGACTGCTTTCTACTGCATTTAGCGTCACACTCCACGGGGCGAGGGTGGTGATCTCGTTACTTGCGTCACTGTGAATGTAGCGAGTGTGTGTGTGTACACACGCTGTCGCCACTGAAGACGTGAAGTTGTGTAGAACTTTGTGTTGCCAGTCAAAGCCATCGCCTGTCGTCGTGGGCCTCGTTTTGGGAAATATCGTTTTCTCGTTTTTGTTAAAAGTCAGTTACAAGCAAATAGTTGAGCTCGATTGCATTGTCTGCTTCGACTTTCACCATCGACACTACGATTCATAATTCTTTTTTTTTAGGATTCGATCGTTCGGGTATAATGCCAGCTGTTTAAATATATATACATAACCCTCCATGCCCCGATTGTCCTTAAATATATTTATTAAACAAAGTCAGTACAGTATAAACTTGCACATCTTATTCCAAATCAAGCTCGAGATCACCAATGTTTGATATTTCAGGCTGTATGTCGCTTTATAATTCTGTAAACTTGCAGCAGTTTAGAGGACATTGGGAGGCGAATATTAGCAAATTAACACGAAGCACGGAGTTATGCTTGGAGATGCACATCCTTATTCAAACGGAAGTGTACAATTATGCAGTGAGATGTACATACGTATTACGTTGCTAGATATGCGGATTGTTAATGCAAAGTCCATAATAGGCCAAGTCGAGAACAAAGGATTTGGATGCAAGAGCGAAGATATAAGGGGCTTAAAATCAGACCTCAAGGTCATTTCGAGAGGGATTTTGCTGAGGATAGACGCTCGACTCCTCGCTATGCAGATCACCCTTCTTCCACGAGACCAGCCTGGCGAGCACGATTGCTTGGCGACTGGTTGGCGACTTCGCTTCGGGAGAGTTCGTGGCGATCTCTTCAGACGGGTTACAGGGACATCGATACGCCGTGCATCAACAAGTAAGTGTCTTTGTTAGTGGATACACTGGTAATCGCGTGTGTAGTCCGACTTCCGAGACGTTACTGTGTCTCAGTTAGACGTTGGTAAAGAAGTTAGCTTCTTGGCGATTTGAGCCAGACATCCACGCAGCTTAGAGGGCGCCTTTAACTCTAAAAAACACCCGCGACTGTCACTGAAGAATCAGTCACATGGAGCAGATAACCTTTCCACAGCGCCACACACACACGGATGAGAAGCCATTCAATTGCTCTGTTTGTGTGAAGGCGTCTGCACGTAAAGCATATCTTCACAAGCACCAGAAAACACACTCGGGAGAGAAGCCGTTCAAGTGCTCTGCGTGTGGGAAGGCATTTGCAGATTTATCAACTCGTCGCAATCACCAGAAAACACACACGGGCGAGAAGCCATTCAATTGCTCTGTGTGTGGGAAGGCATTTGCACAGAAATCAACTCTTCACAGTCACCAGAAAACGCACACGGGCGAGAAGCGGTTCAATTGCTCCGTGTGTGGGAAGGCATTTTCACGGAAATCAACTCTTCACACTCACCAGAAAACACACACGGGCGAGAAGCCATTCAATTGCTCTGTGTGTGGGAAGGCATTTATACAGAAATCACATCTTCACGCTCAACAGAAAACACACACGGGCGAGAAGCCGTTCAATTGCTCTCTGTGTGGGAAGCCATTTTCACGGAAATCACATCTTCACAGGCACCTAAAAACACACTCCGGTGAGAAGCCATTCAATTGCTCTGTGTGTGGGAAAGCATTTTCACGGAAATCAACTCTTCACAGACACCAGAAAACACACACGGGCGAGAAGCCATTCAATTGTTCTCCGTTGGAGAGGACACGGTCATCACCCCGAAACAAGCATGAGAAGATCCGCAATGATATGGAAGTGAAATCAAAAGATGAAATACAAAATGCTGCAACGAGTCCTCAAAAAATGCATCTTTCGAACCTATGCAGGTGGATCCTGCGAGATGGCTGGATGTACTGAGCCCTGACGACAATTCATTTCATGACCCCATGCAGGTTGATAATGAGAAATGGCTGCTCGAGTGGCTGGATAATCAAAGTATGGAGTACTTCTGTTAAAGTCCTGGAATGTTCACGTTTGCGTCTCTGTTAGATCACTTTATTAGGTGCAATTGATTATACCAGTGATTTCCAGCACTACTCCAAGCTAATGTAATTATTTTAACAAAACCGTTGATTGCTCTGTGTGTTGGAAGCATTTTCACGGTCAGCAACACTTCCCAGGCATCATCAAACAAAGAGTATAAATGTTGTCATGAGTCCTAAACAAAATTCCTCTTTCGACCCCATGCAGTTGCATCCTGAGAGATGTACGTCAAGCTCGACTGATGTTGTGAATGCTCTATAATGTGTTCAGACGAATTTCTTCCTTTAAGTTCCAGAAGTGTTCACTGATTTCAGGATGACAACAATTTTATACTTTGGACGAATGGCTTCAGTCGAAAAGGACGTCAAAGGGGAAATCGACGTTTACGTGTTTGATTTTAAGAATATCTTTTAATTGTTTCATTCCTATTGGGAAATAATTTGCCTAGTTGCTTTCCTGTTTGAGCATGCGTGTAATGCGGGCGTAAATGGGCGGGGCGGATATGACGATCCGAGAGGGAGGAGTCAGGGTGACGTGGGGGAGAAGTTATAGCGGGGAGACAGGAAGCTATCTGGGAGTCGGGGGAGTGAAGGGTGGTGAACACGTTGGGTGGTCGCCGTGCCTCAGCCTGGTGGCTGAGGGGCTCATGACGGCGCCAGCCAGCGGGGTGGAAGAGAGAGTGGAGGATTGAGGTTGGAGATGGCGAGATAGCCACAGAGGCCACGAAGGGCTGAGGTAGGAAGTGGCGAGATAGCCACAGAGGCCACGAAGGGCTGAGGTAGGAAGTGGCGAGATAGCCACAGAGGCCACGAAGGGCTGAGGTAGGAAATGGCGAGATAGCCATAGAGGCCACGAAGGGCTGACATTGGGAGGTGGCGAGATCGCCACGCACGGAGGAACAGGGAGCAGCGATGGAGCTGCTGTGGGGGCAGCCAGGGCTGCACCAAGAGCCTGCAGCGGAGCTGCAGGAGCGTGGAAGGCTACGGGAGCGAAGGCAGATGTGGGGCTGCCAGGGAGAGAGTCTCAGGAGGAGTGCCGTGTGGGAAGGAGAACGCGAACCCCAAATAAAGGACACGGAGTCAGCAGAAGTGTCTGAGTCCTTTTATTACACTGGAGTCAGAAGTGAAACGGCATCTCAAAACAACTGAGAGAAAGAAGAAAAAAAAAAAATATTCCTGCTACATCATCCGACGACGACGACCTTCCTCAGACGGTGGACCTGCCTGCGATGGAAGAGGAGATCCGTTCTGGAACGAGTACGGGTCCGGGTGAGCAAGGTGTCGCCGCGTCGGTGGACCTGTCTGTGCCGACGAGCCAACTTACGATGGAGACAGATGGCGATGCAGATGGGGACCTTGAAAATCGTGCTGGCGCAACTGTGTGAGTTCACCACGCCGAGGACGACGTCGGGGAGGCCCGGTGGTGATCCGCAGGCCTCTGCCTTTCCTGCGCTGCCAGCGCCATTGCCACGTGGCACGAAGACGCCATCTTGGGCGTGGCAGGGGAGAAACGGCGGGAAGCCGCCATCTTGTCTTCACCGCGGCGGGAGGACGCCGCCATCTTCAACATCGCGGCGGAGAGGCAGCCTTGCGCTGCCATCTGGAGGTGCCGCGGGGTGAGCAGCCTGCTGTGAGCTGCTGTTTTCGAGGGGGTGCTGCGAGGAGAAGACGCCGATGCTGCAGCTGCTGGGGCGGGAGCTTCCCGTCCTGGCTCGGGTGCGTGACAACGGAGCCGTCAAGTCGCCGAACGAGTTCTGCGAGGCGTCTCAAGTTGCCACCCTGCCGTCCTCTTCTTGCTGCAGCCCCGGGCGAGTCATAACGATACGCACCCGGCCTTAACACACACCTCACTCATCTTTCGAGGGCCGGGGGGGCAATTTTGGTTTTCTCTTATGACTCGATTGTGCGGAGCGCGGTTCGGACTGTGTGTATATGTGTGTAATAACGATGAACGCGCTATCTGCTTGTTGTTGCTTGGTGTCAATATAAGTGTGTGCGTGTGTTGAGAATGGACGGAGAGTCTGCTGTATTTGCTGAGTGTCAAATTGTGTGTGTGCGCTGCTGCGTGGAGTTGTTATCTTGATGGTGAAGTTAATTAACTTGGGAGCGTCGGGTATCTTGCGCTGTATTATTTGTGGGTTACCTTGTGCGATGGGCTTAATTGGAAAAAAAATATATATTTTTTTGGTGTATTGTGCTGCGAGGTGCTGTGTGCGATGCGATTGTTGCAAGAGAGAGAATAATTGTGTTGTTGCTGCAAAGTTACGACAGGATTAATGGTGTGTTGGTTGCCTGCAGATCTGCTTGCTATTGTGCTTAAATGTACGCGTGTGATCGCGATATGCTGATTGCATGTGCTGTTATACCGTTCTGTATGGTTATGGGGTGCGATGCAGTGGTTGACTATTGGAATTGAGATTGTTATTATATTGTGCGTACCTGTTGGAAATTGGTAACAAATTCGAGGGGGACCCAAATATTTGGTTGTATGGTTGTTGTGCACACGAGATTGCGTGTATATTATAGAGGGGGACCTAAAATTTGGTTGTATGGTGTTGTGCACACGAGATTGCGTGTATATTATAGAGGGGGACCCAAAAATTTGGTTGTATGGGTGTTGTGCACACGAGATTGCGTGTATATTATAGGGGTAATTGAGCTTTTTGAGAATGAGGGTGCGCGATGACGCCGTTGTGGGTGGTTAGATGTTAATGCTAATGGGATCGTAAATTGGCGCCAAGTGGCGTCGCGTATTCGGTTGATCGCATGCACCACGAGTTGCTTGGCGAGTTGGGTTGTGTAACCAATGTGGTTGGTAAAATATTGGTTAAAAATTCCACGATATGACAGCTGTGCGCAGCAAGCTGGGGCTGTGCGTCTATCGTTGGTGGGGTTGTTATAACGTGACGGGGGATGCGTCTTGTGACCCCCAGCTAAGGGAAGCTGGGGTGCACGAATGGAGAAAACTGGCCACGTGTTCGCACGTTGGGCCGCCATTTTGCGCGCACGCGGGGTATGGCGACGATGCGCTTTGCGGAAAGGGCCGCCATTTTGAGTGCGCGCGAGAGATTGCGCGAACGCGCTGGGCGAAGGGGGACGCCATTTTGAGCGCGCGGGAAAAACCGGGTGGGGCAAATATTCCATCTGTTATGCCTGCCATTGTTGATTGGGTGATGCACGAGTTGTGGTCACATCGGCCTATGGCTGATGGCTGACCTGACAGCCCGGAGGCGAAACCTCCGTGGTATGTCTTAAACTAATGGGCCATGTGCTCATATGGCTCGGGGAGTCATGGTTCAGTTGTGCGGTGGCAGACTGAACCTGGTGTGCCGGGGGCTCACGGGATCTGGGTTAGGGTGTTATTGTCTCTATAAGAGAACATTGCCCCGTGGGGGGAGTACAGGGGGTCTGGCATTGCTGGGGGATGAACCTTCCCTGGGCTATAAAGCATCGGACTATACGAGGCTGGTGTGTGTCCATCTCTGATGGGATAGTAAGGGAGGAGCATGGCCGAGTTGCTGCTCATCCCCGAAATTGCACTAGCTGAGAGTATGGTCAGTGGATGTTGCTGTGGGTTGACGACCACGGTGGGGGTTAGGGCGAGTTAAACGTTACCGCTGGGGAGCGTGGCTCTCTCCACGCGAGGGTGTGCGATTAGGTTTTGTTGGGTTGCTGAGAGTGACCGTGGGTACATGCTGTGTACGTGCGATGTCTGTGCTGGTCCTCAAGGGAGGACTGCTGGTGGGTAAGAGCAGGAAATTTTGTTGTTGTTGTTGTCACGTGTAAATAATATTGTTGTTAAAATGTAAATACTGGGGCATCCATTGCGTTATTTTGGGTATTTATGGGGAGTTTTTTTTAAGCGGGCTGGATTTACATCATCTCCACTACCCTGAGGCCGGGTGGCTGTCGTGTACGACATGCGGATGTGCGTTGTTGTGCTGTGCCTCAGGGGATTGGATTCTCCTTCTCGTCACAGATTCTTCAGCTCCCGTCGCACTGGGTGTTACCTGGTGTGCTAGCTGGATGAGGACTTGAAGGAGCAATTGAGCGCCGTTCGTCATTCTGCTCTACCACTTGCTCTTTGACGTTGGACTTGAGCCGAGCGGATGGAACTGCAACATGGACACGCACTAAAACATTTCTGGGTTGTGCGCGTTGGCCGTTCTTGCGTGTCAGTTGCCGTTTTGTTCATTGTGCCATTCTTATTCTTGTTGATGTTGCGCGGAGGACAGGCCGGTGTTCTGTTCCAGTTCCTGATACCTCCCCTTTCGTTGTGTGTTGTTGTTGTTATAATCTCCGTTGTGTCTGGGGGACTCCTGATTGTGATGCCTTCGCCCGCATTATTTTGTTCTGTTTCAGCCGAGGACGGCTGGGATTTTCTCTACGGGGGAGGGTAGTGTAATGCGGGCGTAAATGGGCGGGGCGGATATGACGATCCGAGAGGGAGGAGTCAGGGTGACGTGGGGGAGAAGTTATAGCGGGGAGACAGGAAGCTATCTGGGTCAGTCGGGGGAGTGAAGGGTGGTGAACACGTTGGGTGGTCGCCGTGCCTCAGCCTGGTGGCTGAGGGGCTCATGACGGCGCCAGCCAGCGGGGTGGAAGAGAGAGTGGAGGATTGAGGTGGAGATGGCGAGATAGCCACAGAGGCCACGAAGGGCTGAGGTAGGAATGGCGAGATAGCCACAGAGGCCACGAAGGGCTGAGGTAGGAAGTGGCGAGATAGCCACAGAGGCCACGAAGGGCTGAGGTAGGAATGGCGAGATAGCCACAGAGGCCACGAAGGGCTGAGGTAGGAAATGGCGAGATAGCCATAGAGGCCACGAAGGGCTGACGTTGGGAGGTGGCGAGATCGCCACGCACGGAGGAACAGGGAGCAGCGATGGAGCTGCTGTGGGGGCAGCCGGAGGGCTGCACCAAGAGCCTGCAGCGGAGCTGCAGGAGCGTGGAAGGCTACGGGAGCGAAGGCAGATGTGGGGCTGCCAGGGAGAGAGTCTCAGGAGGAGTGCCGTGTGGGAAGGAGAGCGCGAACCCCAAATAAAGGACACGGAGTCAGCGAGAAGCGTCTGAGTCCTTTTATTACATGCGTATTAATAAAGATGTCGATACGAGTATTAACGTGAGTTTTCTTGCAGATTAATAAAGACCTGATTTGTTTTTGAAGATGACTGATCTACGTTATTGCTACCATGTTTCCTTTAAAAAACACGGACGAGTTGACATACCGAGTGTGCATCCAAACACAACTGTCTATACAGCGGTGTGCATTCACACACAAGTGTGCATGTGTTTCTACGAGTTTAACGTTAATATACTTGCG
>NW_026891294.1:0-104157 GCF_015708825.2 Lethenteron reissneri | reverse complement strand
GCGCTAACCATGCCCACCTCCCACAAACACACAGTGCGCTAACCACTGCACCACCACTCCCCACACACACACACAGTGCGCTAACCACTGCACCACCACTCCCCACACACACACACAGTGCGCTAACCACTGCACCACCACTCCCCACACACACACAGTGCGCTAACCACTGCACCACCACTCCCCACACACACAGTGCGCTAACCACTGCACCACCACTCCCCACACACACACACACAGTGCGCTAACCACTGCACCACCACTCCCCACACACACACAGTGCGCTAACCACTGCACCACCATCCCCACACACACACACACAGTGCGCTAACCACTGCACCACCACTCCCCACACACACAGTGCGCTAACCACTGCACCACCACTCACCGTGGCTGCACGTGGCGAGGTGGAGGAAGAGGAGGTCACGTGTGTGCGAAGTTTCCACGTCGCCATTCACACCACGTGACTCTGACCCGAAGTCACGTGCAGAGAAAATCGATACGCGCGTCTCATTGGTCCTCCTCTGTGGGGGCCACGCCCCCTCGAGAATTTTCCGCTCTTCCGATTGGTCCGCCGTGGGGGTGACGTCACCACACAACAAAATCCCCCCCCCACCCCTCCATTGCCACGTAAGCCAATCGGCGAACTCCTCACTGGGTGATGACGTCACGCACGCGCATCCTGTAGCCAATGAGCGCGTCCGCGTAGGGACGGATGACGTCATGTGACTCGAGAGCGAGAGAGGGAGGGGCTACACAAGTCGAGGCCGAGACGCTGTAGCAGCTGCTGCTGTAGCTACAGCTGCTACTGCTGCTGCTGTTGCTGCTACAGCTGCTGTTGCGTTGCCTGCCGACAGCAGCGACCTGTTGTGAGCATTGCGAGCCCCGCTGCCGTGAAGTTGCGGGGAAAGTATCTGAAGGTGAGTGGGTGGTCCTCCCCTACCTCCCTCCACCACCAGCACCACTCCTCTTTTAAAGGAATAATTGCATCTGCGACGATTGGAGTGGTGAGGGTGAGTGGTGAGGGTGAGTGGTGAGCGTGATTGGTGAGGGTGATTGGTGAGGGTGAGTGGTGAGGGTGAGTGGTGAGCGTGATTGGTGAGGGTGAGTGGTGAGGGTGAGTGGTGAGGGTGAGTGGTGAGGGTGAGTGGTGAGGGTGAGTGGTGAGCGTGATTGGTGAGGGTGAGTGGTGAGGGTGAGTGGTGAGGGTGAGTGGTGAGGGTGAGTGGTGAGGGTGAGTGGTGAGGGTGAGTGGTGAGCGTGATTGGTGAGGGTGAGTGGTGAGGGTGAGTGGTGAGCGTGATTGGTGAGGGTGAGTGGTGAGGGTTAGTGGTGAGAGAGTGGTTAGTGGTGAGAGTGAGTGGTGAGGGGTGAGTGGTGAGGGTGAGTGGTGAGGGTGAGTGGTGAGAGAGTGGTGAGGGTGAGTGGTGGTGGTGAGGGTGAGTGGTGAGAGAGTGGTGAGGGGTGAGGGTGAGTGGTGAGGGTGAGTGGTGAGGGTGAGTTGTGAGTGAGCTCCAAGATTAGTAAACAAAAAATCTCGACAAATAAAATAGAATAATAATAATTATGATGATGATCAACCCGTGCTTGTTAAAGTTCAACGCGTTCACTACGATATTTAATTATCTCTCGTTGAAATAATCCGCCAAATTGAGTCGTTAATTATGTCAGCTGTTAATTAGCCTGAGGGGTTGACCTGAGGCCAATTAATTAAGCAACGTGCTCATTCAATTACAAATTGCGTGTATCACGAGAGTTGACTCGGGTTTTATTTGATTTTTTAAAAATGCAATTGTGTTTAATTTAAGGACAGTGCATACATTAATTCTAGATTTAAAGCTTTCGTGACTGCAGGGATTCATCTTCTTGGTTCTTTCGGTAAAGTCATCACGTAGAAGGGAAGTAATAAAAAAAAACATAATAAAATAATATTTTATTATGTTTTATTTTTATTATTTTATTATTTCCCTTCTACGTGACTTTACTGAAAGAACCAAGAAGATGAACCTCTTAGTATCGTTGGAGATTGTCATTTATTTAGCTAAGAGTGAGTGGCAAGCTCGACTGGCCACGATGATTCATAGATGTTTGCCTTTTGCTCATTTAACTCTGAGTAACGTCATCTGTGATTGCTTTTTAAATCCTTTATATTAAGTTCACTTGCTTGCTTGCCTACGACCGTGCAAATCTTTCGGTCGTTTTTTAACCCACTTCCCGTGATCCAATCGAGCTGACATTTTGCACACAGACTCGTTGTGCGTGACAATTTATTTTCGTGAAATTTTTTTCCCAAAATTTTCCACTTTTTAGGGAAAAAAAATGTCATATTTAATTTAAAAAAGCAATGTGATAAAAATGAAACTCTTACTCATGAAAAACAGAAATGAATAATAAAATAAAACCGATGCCACGCATATAAAGGATTTATAGTGAAAAACTTTGTTTTTACGAGTTAATTTTTTAAACATAAAATTGGCACCCTCGTTATAATTGGTGTCACGTGACGTGAGCAGATTGGAGATACAGAAACTAAATACACGTGCGGTTTTATAAATTAATTAACAAGACAAGTATTCACTGGGTAGCCGAGGAAATCACGAGCGCTTGATTGATTAATTAATTGGATGTTTGTGATAGGTTAATTAGGCTCGCCACACCGGAAGCTAATTAACTTTGGAACTTCCATTTAATCCCAAAGCTAATGTTCCAGCTGGGCTGTGCGAACGGCCTTGAACCTGCTCTGAAAGTTTCAGGTTCTTGTGCACTAATTTGTGTGGGAAAAAAATGTAACATTAAATGTTATCACAGTATTTGGTTTCTCTTACGGGGTCGTTTATTTATCCGTTTACAACTCTGTCGGCCAACTGTTGGGCAAAGTCTTGGGGTCTCACACAGTTTCCCCCAAGGGAGTTTTTTTAATACATATTGTTTTAGAATAACGTTATTCTGTAATCTTTATATTTTCCGAAAATATCGTACAGGTTATCAAATCGCTGTTTCGCCCGAATAACTACCCTTGTAATCAACGACTTGTTTTGGAAAATTTAATCGGATCGCTAATGGCTCTGATGATGATGACACTTGCTGTGAGAGTTGTATTTTTAAATCCTTTATATTAAGTTCACTTGCTTGCTTGCTTAGGACCGTACAAATCTTTCGGTCGTTTTTTAACCCACTTCCCGTGATCCAATCGAGCTGACATTTTGCACACAGACTCGTTGTGCGAGACAATTAATGTTCGTGAAAAAATTTTCCAAAATTTTACACTGTTTAGGGAAAACAAATTAAATATTTAATTACCAATTGCTTAATACTGGCAGACAATCATCTGACCCATAGGTGGCAGCCATCTCAAGCCAGAGGACGAGAGGACTCTAGCCGCCACGCATATAAAGGATTTAGAGTGAAAAACTTTGTTTTTACGGGTTAATTTTTACCTAGCTACAATGCCATTGGTCAGTCTAGTGAATGGGCGGCACAATGCCATTTCGAGGGTGTGGAGTTTATCCTGTTATGTACGAAACTTGAGAACCCTAGCTACATACAATGTCTGCTGCCAGTTTTATAGGGCTGAACATTGAAAATGTCTCAGTGTACAATTATTGCGATTACCATGTCTCTATAGTCGTGGTTGAAGAGACATTGTAATGTTTTTAAACTATTTAATCTTTTCCTGTAATTTCTTGAAATTCTCTTTTGGCGGGTTAAGTAAAGACATGCCTTACAATGGCTGCCCATAAAACAAAAATTGTTTTAATGCATTTGTTTTCTGGCCATTTGTTTTAGTGGCCAGGTACTGGGCCGATTCTGCTGTGAGACCCGAGTGTGTGCTTCGCCGGGGAGAGATGTAAAAATGTAGGTGAAAAATGAAATAAAAATTAATAAAAATAAAATTAATTACGACGTTTCGGAAGCAACACAAGCTTCCGTCTTCAGGTGAAACTGTCACAGCAAAATATGTTTCACCTGAAGACGGAAGCTTGTGTTGCTTCTGAAACGTCGTGATTTTTATTTTATTTTAATTTCATTTTTTACCTACGTGACTTTACCGAAAAACTAAGAGTATGATTCCTTGCAGTCGTGAAAGCTTCAAATCTCCAAGATATCAAAATGGACGAGCAGTGCATGCATCAGGACGGTGAGGAGCTGCAACAGCAGCAGCAGCAGCAGTCTCCAAACAATTGGAAGGCTCCTTCACTCACCACGCAGAATGCAGCTCAGTCTGTGCAGCAGTATCCTCCTGCCTTGGCAGAGGCAGCAACCCAGACTTGTCAGTCTCCACAGGCTCAGCCAGTTGAGCACACCCCACAAGTGCCTAAGGTGTCTTCTGGCAGCAGTCAGCGACCGAGTGGAGAGGCGGCTTCTGATCCAAGCTCCCAAGGTGATCACTTTGACTGCCCCTTGTTCACACACACATGCTGTCTAGCTATTAAGACATATTTGAGGTGTTTGTAAATTATATAATTTCACTAATAGGGGTTTTCCCCTTTTTTATGGCAACAAAACTGACACCTTTTGCAAGGAATCATGCTTACATTAACCACAATACCTGCAGTCAAATGCAAACAATAAACACAACTCTGATAATGTATGCATTGTCTTTGAAACTGATTGGTCCACACCAGAGACAGCTTTCTTTAGAGTCTCGTCTCATATGGTTTTCGACCAGATGACGCCAAGTATTGTGGTTAATGTAAGCATGATTCCTTGCAAAAGGTGTCAGTTTTCTTGCCAGAAAAAAGGTGAAAACCCCTATGAGTATATTTTGGTACTGGCAAAGGAGGTCCCATGATGACGCCTTTTGGCGTCATCTGGTCGAACACCATATGAGACTAAGCTCTAAAGAAAGCTGTCTCTGGTGTGGACCAATCCGTTTCAAAGACAATGCATAAATTATCAGAGTTGTGTTTTTTGTTTGCATTTGACTGCAGGTATTGTGGTTAATGTAAGCATGATTCCTTACAAAAGGTGTCAATTTTGTTGCCAGAAAAAAAAAGGGGAAAAACCCTATTGGTATATTTTGCTACTGGCAAAGGAGGTCCCATGATGACATCATTTCAATGTATTATTCTGAAAGAAATTGTCCGCTTTTTGCCACTTAACCAAATCCTCAGGCTGCGTGAAAGTGGTGTACGACATGCTGATGACTGCAAGCAACTGTGGCAGCAATTGGCCATCCGACCAAGAAGACATATTTCGCCTCCTGGTAAGTTACCTGCTTTCGTTGAAATTCCTCGCAATCACATGTCACAATAAGCATTTGATGTTTTAAAGAATTTGCTCTGCGGTCTGTATGTATGTAGGTGCACGGGAGAGAACATTTTGAAATATTAAAGAAAATCAAGGAAAACCTGGAGCTGATCCGAACGCTGCCCACGGATGCCAATGTGTTGCGCAACCTGCAGCAACAACAGTACGTGAACACGAAATAGACAATCGCTGCTCGTACGAGAGAAGTTCCCGATTGCTGCTGTAATTAAATGGTAGCAACAGAAAGGAAGTAATAAAATAATAAAAAGAAAAATAATAAAATAATTCTCACGACGTTTCGGCCACAACGCAAGCAGCCGTCCTCAGGTGAAAACCAGGTCTGTCGAGGCGACAGCGTCTGAATGAAACACCACCAGGCTTGGAGCATGTATATACGCTGGGTTGGAAGGGGGGGAAAGGGCGCCTTGACAAAATAATTTGCATATCAAGAGGGTTCATTTTTTGGGTTTTTTCTCCCTCCCAGATACGTGACGGAATTGCGTGGCAGGCCGTCCAACCTCAGCCGACACCGCAGGGAGTGTTCACAGGAAGTCTTGGCCGGCAGCCAGGGATCCTCCAGTGCCGGCGAAGGTTCCTCATCAGGTGACGCAAGCTCTCCCTGCTCGGCGCAGCACATTTCTCTGCACGGAACGTGGCATGCGGTAGAATTGAAAGACGCGACACAATTTGCCACAAAGTAATACGCAGTCTTCTTGGTTCTTTCGGTAAAGTCGTCACGTAGAAGGGAAGTAATAAAATAATAAAATAAAACATAATAAAATACAATTCTCACGACGTTTCGACCACAATGCAAGCAGCCGTCCTCAGGTGAAGAACAGGTCTGTCAGACGCTGTCTTTCTGACAGACCTGTGTCCATGATAAAATACAATTCCATGATAAAATACAATTCTCACGACGTTTCGGCCACAACGCAAGCAGCCGTCCTCAGGTGAAGAACAGGTCTGTCAGACGCTGTCTTCCCGACAGACCTGTTCTCCACCTGAGGACGGCTGCTTGCGTTGTGGCCGAAACGTCGTGAGAATTATTTTATGAAGTTTTATTATTTTATTACTTCCCTTCTACGAGATGACTTTACCGAAAGAACCAAGAGGATGAATTCAATATTACTCGTATATGTGTTGAGGTGTAAATGGTTTTATTGCGAATGCTCATCCACTGGTTGCAGGCGTTGCACAGGATGTTGTGACGGGTGAAGCGAGTGGATCCAATGGTCCCCCACGGCCACCGGACGGAGACAACCCACGGGCCCGGCTTGGAACCCTGCCGGACAGCGGCAAGCCTGGCAACGCTCTTTACAAGTAAGTGCCCTTTAGGTGCATCATCGTCGCCACCTTTAAACATCATCGTCATTTTTCGATTTAAAGCTTTCGTGACTGCAGGGATTCATCTTCTTGGTTCTTTCGGTAAAGTCACCACGTAGAAGGGAAGTAATAGAATAATAAAAATAAAACATAATAAAATAATAATAATAAAATAATAAAATAATATACTAATGTTGCTTTCCTTCTACGTGACTTTACCGAAAGAAGCAAAAAGATCATCATCATTCACGCTCTGAAAAAAATTACAAATAAATGAAAGGGATTCTTTGCTGAAATAACCTTTTCTACTCTATGAGACATCTCTTTTAGCGGTGGCAAAATATAGTAGTAGGTTTTTACCCTTTTAAACTGGTACAAAACTGACACCTTTACACAAGGCATCATACACCTTGAGACATCTCTTTTAGCGGTGGCAAAATATAATAGTAGGTTTTTACCCTTTTAAACTGGTACAAAACTGACACCTTTACACAAGGCATCATGTTTGCAATAACCACAACACAAGTAGTCAAAAATGCTAATAAAAAGAAGCAACTCTGATAATGATAATAATATGCACTGTACTACTAAACCTTTTCTACTGTTGCGTCTGCACACTCCATTCTATTTCATGATGTATAACTGCTTTATTAAAATGGCTTATCCTTGACGTATTCTATGCTGCAACATCTTCCCTAGTCACTGGGTAGGTGGGTTGGTATTGGCCTCGGATATTCTGATGAGCACTCTACACTGCATTAGATATTTTTAGTTGACTTGCGTTGTTTATAACACTCCTTTATTATATACGAGTCTGGGTTCTTCAAGTGTTTAGTTTTATCTGTGTATACTCGACTACAATACTTAAGTCGGTGGGTGAATTAAAACAAAGCAAAGTTCATCTTCTTGGTTCTTTCGGTAAAGTCACGTAGAAGGGAAGTAATAAAATAATAAAACATAATAAAATAAATAATATAATATACATGATAAAATAATTCTCACGACGTTTCAGCCACAACGCAAGCAGCCGTAACGTCGTGAGAATTATTTAATTATGTTTTATTTTTATTATTTTATTACTTCCCTTCTACGTGACTTTACCGATAGAACCAAGAAGATGAATCCCTGCAGTCACGAAAGCTTTAAATCGAAAAGCAAAGTTCGTAATGCAGTTTGGGCTGATTTTTGCACTTGGATTTCCAATAAAAAAGTCATTATTTTCCATTGGGATATACAGTACAAACAATGTAAGTGTTGCTTCACATGTTATTTCTAATCGCAATGTTGACGGAGTAAAAATGTGCAACTTAATGTAATTCAGCCGTACAAAGTACTTTTCGTGCTTCTTGTATTTGGTATTAACATTTTGGAGCCTCGTGTGTTGTTGTTTTTTGTGTCTCAAGCTTCCTGAAACAAATAGACTGCTTGGAGTTTTTGGAGAATTTCACTTCACGTGGATTGTCGAGTGTCCAACAGCTGATGGACGTTACTCTACAGGCAAGTTCCTACGGATGCTTCCATGCAAACTACGCGTGTTTTTTAACGTTTACAGGATTGGGATTTATTTTTAAGTTGTGCAAGTTTTTCTGCAACATAAAAAATGCACAAAGAAGCTTGGAGAAGATGGAAGGTTGGAATTAAACTTGTAAAGAGTTAATACGTGTGTGGGTGAGTGGTGAGTGGTGAGGGTGAGTGGTGAGCGTGAGTGGTGAGGGAGAGGGGTGAGTGGTGAGGGAGAGGGGTGAGTGTGAGTGGTGAGGGTGAGTGGTGAGGGTGAGTGGTGAGTAGTGAGGATTGTCGTGCCACAAGAGGGGGCTCTGGGACCCTAGGCAGAGAAGCCCTTGGCGGCAGGCGCTAGGATCCCAGGCACCCCAGACACTTAAGCCTCTTGGCGCCAGGCGCTAGGATCCCAGGCACCCCAGACAGTTAAACCCCTTGGCGCCACCAACGGGGGGGGGGGGGGCTGTGTGCGCTCTGTGGGATATCTGGAGGCACACACAACCCCACCCCTCGTTGGGCACGAGGCATAAAAGGGCAGCTCCCTGGCCGATTGGGGCCAGTCGCAGGTCAAGACCCGCCAGCCAGCCAGCTTAGGACCCTGTACCCCCTCGTCCTTGTGAGGGCGAGTTCCGAGGAAGCCAGAGTCCAGACCCGCACCTTGGCTGGGTCGGGTCAGGTAGCCTCCCCTAGGGTAGTTGTAGCCGGAGGACCCCAGAGCGTAGCCAGAGCAGTGTACCTAGGCTGTGTACCTAGGCTGTGTACCTAGGCTGTGTACCTAGGCTGTGTCGCTAGGCTGTGTATTTAGGCTGTGTACCTAGGCTGTGTCGCTAGGCTGTGTACCTAGGCTGTGTATCTAGGCTGTGTACCTAGGCTGTGTCGCTAGGCTGTGTACCTAGGCTGTGTATCTAGGCTGTGTACCTAGGCTGTAACAGAGTATCAGGACTGTTGGAGTGTTGTATTGTAATAAAGAAGTTACCTCTACAAGTGTCTCCGGAACCCATTACACGTGGATACCGAAACATGCAAATAAGAAACATTGACAACTGCAAAAAAGTAGATGGGCTTGGGCAAGGGAACATCACTGGACTGCATTGTGGCTGGGAAACAAGACCAGTGTTGGAATGGCATTCAAAGTAGAGCACACATCACCAAGATGACCACCACAGAGATTCGAGTTGTGAGAAGATTAGTTCGTGTGTAGTTGATAGATGGATCGTGGTCACATAGCTCGAGTGAGGAGGCTGAGGAGTCCTGATCCAGTAGTGGGTACGAAACAAACACATTCCTCCTGCGGAGGGAGCGGGTAGGAACGTTGGGTTGCTCGGTCAATGGCCAACTGTGAGGGCGGGCACAAGCCGGCGTGAGTAGGTGAAACGTTGAGTTTTATAAGGGCACCACGGGGTGACCAGCCCCTCCCCATCCTCCCCTCCCCACCCTCCCCTCCCCACCCAGCCCCACCCCTCCCCACCCAGCCCCTCCCCACCCTCCCCACCCAGCCCCTCCCCACCCAGCCCCTCCCCTCCCCACCCAGCCCCACCCACCCCACCCAGCCCCTCCCCACCACACCCTCCCCACCCAGCCCCTCCCCACCCAGCCCCTCCCCTCCCCACCCTCCCCTCCCCACCCAGCCCCACCCCTCCCATTTTTGGATGCACGACGGACAGACACAATAATCCCCTGTGGGCTGGTGGAACCAGGTGGTTCCTACCGGTAATACCGACTGATTTTGTACATTAATTGCTCTGAGGAATACACGTCGTCAGAAATTTGAAGAATGTATCGTACACTATGGGAACCTCATTTGCCAGTAAAAATATCATAATTGTTTTTTTACCCTTCTATCTGGCAACAAAACTGACACCTTTTTACAAGGAGTCATGTTTGTATAGACCGCAATACTTGTCTCGGGTGTGGACCAATCAACTTCAGGGACAGTGCACATTATCAGAGTTATGTCTTTTGTTTGTATTGTATTATGACTGCAAGGTATTGTGGTCTATACAAACATGACTCCTTGTAAAAAGGTGTCAGTTTTGTTGCCAGATAGAAGGGTAAAAAAACAATTATCAATGTTGTATCGCTGAACACAAGTTGGTGTGTGTGTGCATATTTTCTGTGTTTCGCTGGATTTTAGGACTTGGATAAACTGGCAGTCGCAGAAGCCAAAAAGCGACTGCTGCTGAGTGGAATCGAAGAGCATCATCGTGTGTCGACCACGATCTCCAGCGAGACGACGCTGCAGCGCTCGTCCAGTGAAGAGACAGTCCACCTCAGCTCCGAAGACGACGACGATGACGGCATCGACACCAAGGACGGCATCCGTGCCAAAGTGTTCCCAGCGCTGCGGCCCTCTGGCAGGAATCTGTCCTCTGTCGGCAATCGGTATCGCAAAAGCAGCATTGCCAAATACAATTTGCGAGCGCACGCTCGCCAAGCCGTTGACTTTCCTCGTGCTGGCAGCTGGGGAGGCAGTAGCAGCCTGGAGGTGCCCAGGAGCAAGATGCCAAAATTGTCTTCATGCTCTGACATCGAAGAGGAGGGGCTGGAGTGAGGAGAGGAGGGGGGTGAGCGATAGATGGATGATGGTGGGAGGTTGTGTGGGCCGTGGGATGCACTTTGTATGAAAAGCCCTTGGGGTAAATAAGCTGGTGTCTTTCGATTGAAAGCTTTCGTGACTGCAGGGATTCATCTTCTTGGTTCTTTCAGTAAAGTCACGGTCGACAGACCTGTTCTCCACCTGAGCGCGGCTGCTTGCGTTGTGGCCGAAACGTCGTGAGAATTATTTTATTATGTTTTATTTTTATTATTTTATTATTTTCCTTCTACGTGACTTTACCGAAAGAACCAAGAAGATAAGCTAGTGTCGTTTCACTCGCAGTTTCAATAACTTCCCTTGAGCTTCTTCTTGGTTCTTTCGGTAAAGTCACGTAGAATGGAAATAATAAAATAGTAATACTTTTTTTTTATAAATTAATTCTCACGACGTTTCGGCCACAACGCAAGCAGCCGTCCTCAGGTGAAGAAACAGGTCTGTCGAGAAGACAGTCTGTTTTTATTTATTTATTATTATTTTATTTCCATTCTATGTGACTTTACCGAAAGAACCAAAAAGATGAATCCCTGCAGTCACGAAAGCTTTAAATCGAAATTCCTTTGAGCTTGCTTGCATAGTTTTTTTTTTTACAGAATGCAGTTAATAGAATATAAAGTAGCATCTTGGCTTTACCACCCAAGGCAGGAACTTGTCTCTTCCAAGAAAGAAGTGACTGACTTGTCAGTTTTGTTCCTTCTTAATTTTGGAGCTTTCGTGACTGCAGGAATTATTCTTTGGTTTTTTCGGTAAAGTCACGTCTACAGATAAAACGTGCCGTTTAAGTCATCTCGAGTTGAAATATACAACTCGTTTTGTTTCCATGCAGAGGAGATAGCCATGTTCAGAGCAATGTGCTTTTTTGTTGTGTTGCATTTGCTCGACTGTTCAAAGATCGTTTCAAATGTGCATCTATTGGAAGGATGAACACGAAGTGGGAAGGTTTTTGCAAAATCAGATTTTCTCATACTCCAGAAGATTGTTGTACGGGGCCTGTCTGCTCTCACCTACTTGATAACAACCCCAAAAATGCCTAAATAAAGTTGATTTGTGACATGTTCCATTCTGCAAAGTTTTATAGACTTTGCTGCTGGTAGCAGATGTAGAGAGAACAACACCTGTCTACACTTAGTGTTCATGGAGCTGTCTTAAGCGTATATATGCAGTGGGTTTTTTAAAATCCTTTATATTAAGTTCACTTGCTTGCTTGCTTAGGACCGTGCAAATCTTTCGGTCGTTTTTAACCCACTTCCCGTCATCCAATCGAGCTGACATTTTGCACACAGACTCGTTGTGCGTGACAATTTATTTTCGTGAAAACATTTTGTTCCAAAATTTTACACTGTTTAGGGAATTTTTTTATTTTATATTTAATTACCAATTGCTTAATGGTGGCAGGCAATCATCTGACCCATAGGTGGCAGCCATCTCAAGCCAGAGGACGAGAGGACTCTAGCCGCCACGCATATAAAGGATTTATAGTGAAAAACTTTGTTTTTACGGGTTAATTTTTTGTTACAGGTAGGAACAACAGTTCCCCACCGCCCACCAGGGATTATTTGTCTGTCGTGCATAGCCCCTCCCACCGCGTAGCACGCTCCCCGATTGGTTGAAGTGCGTCACGTGACCGCGAGCTTTCTGCCCAACCAAGTTCCTAGCTGGCCACTGTGAAGGAACGTGATTGTGCTGTGGATTCAGAAACCCGAGTTTGAGGGTGACATCCGAACTGCTGATTGTTTGGGCGCTGACCACTGGTGAAGTACCCGTCTGGTCACTGCCTGCATCTTGGAGTGGATTGAACAAGGGCTGTTGATATTATTGAGCTTTGATTAAAAGCCAAAAACCTTTAAAGTACAATTTGAGGAATTGTTTTTCTGGATAAACCACTCGGAAAAAATATATCCAATGTTTGAGTTTGCATACGGAGCCCAAAACCACCTGTACGTTTTGCAATGTGCTTTATATTTGTAGCAATCACTGCCTTTCATGTAAACTGGTACCAGGTGCATACAGCGCATGAGAACGTTCAATTCGAATGTGCAATTCCCTGGAATAGCTACAGTATTGATTTGTTTAAACAAGTTTTGACAATAAAAAAAAACTCTCTTTGAACCGTTAACACGATCTTTTCTGACGGTGTGTTTTTTAATCCAACGTGGCGCGATAGAAATATTTTATTTGCCTTCGTACACGGGTTGATATTGACGGAGCACAGGCGAGTATCACTTTGACGCTGTGGTGGATTGAGCGCAGATGTTTGCGTCGGGGGTAGCTGAGCGAATCGCCGTGTGGTAATGATGCCTCCATATGTGTCAACCGGGATGTTCTGTTCTGGATCGCAAACAACAAAGTACCTAACACTCACACTCACACACACCTAAACACACACCTACACACACACACACCTACACACTCACACACCTACACACACCTAACACTCACACACACCTAACACTCACACACACCTAACACTCACACACACCTAACACACACACACAGACTCCTACACACACCTAACACTCACTCACACACACCTAACACTCACGCACACCTAACACTCACACACACCTAACACTCACACACACCTAACACTCACACACACCTAACACTCACACACAGACTCCTACACACACCTAACACACACACCTAAGACTCACACACACACAGACTCCTACACACACCTAACACTCACACACACCTAACACTCACACACACACAGACTCCTACACACACCTAACACTCACACACACCTAACACTCACACACACCTAACACTCACACACACCTAACACTCACACACACCTACACACTCACACACACCTAACACTCACACACACCTAACACTCACACACACCTAACACTCACACATAACACTCACACACACCTAACACTCACACACACCTAACACTCACACATAACACTCACACATAACACTCACACACACCTAACACTCACACACACCTAACACTCACACACCTAACACTCACTCACACCTAACACTCACACACACCTAACACTCACACACACACACACCTAACACTCACACCTAACACTCACTCACACCTAACACTCACACACACCTAACACTCACACACACCTAACACTCACACACACCTAACACTCACACACACCTAACACTCACACCCACCTAACACACACACACACCTAACACTCACACACACCTAACACACACACACACCTAACACTCACACACACCTAACACTCACACACACCTAACACTCACACACACCTAACACTCACACACACCTAACACACACACCTAACACTCACACACACCTAACACTCACACACACCTAACACTCACACACACACACCTACACACACACACCTAAGACTCACACACACCTAACACTCACACACACCTAACACTCACACACACCTAACACACACACACACCTAACACTCACACACACCTAACACTCACTCACACCTAACACTCACACACCTAACACTCACACACACACACACCTAACACACACACACACACCTAACACTCACACACACCTAACACACACACACACCTAACACACACACACACCTAACACACACACTCACACACACCTAACACTCACACACACACCTAACACTCACACACCCCTAACACTCACACACCTAACACTCACACACACCTAACACTCACACACACCTAACACACACCTAACACTCACACACACCTAACACTCACACACACCTAACACTCACACACAACTAACACTCACACACACCTAACACACACCTAACACTCACACACACCTAACACACACACCTAACACTCACACACACCTAACACTCACACACACCTAACACACACACCTAACACTCACACACACCTAACACTCACACACACACAGACTCCTACACACACCTAACACTCACACACACCTAACACTCACACACACACAGACTCCTACACACACCTAACACTCACACACACCTAACACTCACACACACACCTAACACTCACACACCCCTAACACTCACACACCTAACACTCACACACACCTAACACTCACACACACCTAACACACACCTAACACTCACACACACCTAACACTCACACACACCTAACACTCACACACACCTAACACTCACACACACCTAACACACACCTAACACTCACACACACCTAACACACACACCTAACACTCACACACACCTAACACACACACCTAACACTCACACACACCTAACACTCACACACACACACAGACTCCTACACACACCTAACACTCACACACACCTAACACACACACCTAACACTCACACACACCTAACACTCACACACACCTAACACTCACACACACACAGACTCCTACACACACCTAACACTCACACACACCTAACACTCACACACACACAGACTCCTACACACACCTAACACTCACACACACCTAATACTCACAGACACACCTAACACTCACACACACCTAACACACACACCTAACACTCACACACACCTAACACTCACACACACCTAACACTCACACACACCTAACACTCACACACACCTAACACTCACACACACCTAGCACTCACACAGGTGACTGATGGATGAGGGTGAGCGGCGCTTTGTAAACTCGCCTTCATCGTCTCCCTCGCCGACTCGCCGAGTGTTTGTGTTGTTGTTGTTGGAAACGTCCCGACGTCAGATTGAAGCTTGGACGGGCGAGCCAAGGGAAGCTCCAGCAGCGGAAGAAACTCGTCACGTTGCAGACACCGTGTGACGCGTACCACGTGACAGAGACGCCAACTCCCACGTGCCCTTGAATGCCCCTTCTCGGTTCAAGCGGCGCTCGTTCTGCACGCACAAAAGTGTGATTTTGATGATGAACGAACGAAGGAGCAACGAATAAACAAAACCCGGACGACGCCGTGGCAAATCGGAGTTCTTTCTGCTGCCAATTCTCGTCGGCATCTCTCGCGCAACGCGGACCGCACTGCTCGCGTTCCTCGTCCGTGCCGGCCACACGGTTGATATCGGCAATAACGACGGAGCGAGACACGGAGCGAGATAAAATAGCCGCCTCCTATAATTTACGCTTCAAATAAAAAACAAGTAGAACCCGTAAAAACAAAGTTTTTCACTATAAATCCTTTATATGCGTGGCGGCTAGAGTCCTCTCGTCCTCTGGCTTGAGATGGCTGCCACCTATGGGTCAGATGATTGCATTGCACCATTAAGCAATTGGTAATTAAATATATTTTTGTCCTAAAAAGTGTGTGTCAGTGTGTGTGTCAGGCTGTGTGTCAGTGTGTGTGTCAGTGTGGCGAGGAGTGGTGGTGCAGCGGTTAGCGCGCTGCACTACGAACCCGGATCCCCGAGTTATATTCCCGCTCACGGCCAAAACCAGCGACGATTATCTGAACCGGCACTGCGCCTCCCCCGGGTCGACTCAGCCTCAAATGAGTACCTGGTGCGGTGTGTAAACATCGCCACTGGGGAGATAAAGGCGGCCGGGCGTGGTGCTGGCCTCCCACCCCCTCCTCCACCGTTCCGGCCTTATAGGTGCTCGCTAACAGCACTTGCCCCAACAGCCTGTGCAGGCTACACGGGTGATCTTTGTCTTTGTGTCTTCTCATGGCCCCCCGTGTCCCAGTGCCCCCCAATCACCCCTCGTCAGCCAGCGACCACCTCCGCAGCAGTCGCTCCAAGCTGCCCACCCCGACCCCCGCTCCACTGCCCCACGCTGGCCTGGCACGGCGCGAGTGTGCAGCACCATCTCCTTCACCTGCAGCTGCGAGGATCAATCGGCAGCGTCGTCTTCCCCGCACCTCCTGTGAGCAGGTTGGCAACGTACGGCGCGAAGGAATTTCAACAAACAAATCACGCGCCTCATTCGTGTCGACTGTTAACCACCACGACTCCCAACTACCACCACCACTCACTCCTCTTCACGGTCACTAACACCGTACGCTCTACTCATCTCAATCTTCATCCACGCAACACCCTCTGGATTGTCCACCACCTCCACTTCGCCACCACACAGAGCCGTGCAGATGGGGGGGGGGGGGGGTATTGGGGGCATCAGCAGGGACAATTTGCCCTGGGACTCACACAACATTCCCACGTGGCAATCTACCCTTGAGCCCCCAGGATCACGTGGGCGGCCCACAGCCACCACGACCCACCACCAGCTCCTCCTCCTCCGCTCTCTCCATCCACGCAGCCGCGCGCGCTCCGCTCCACGCTGCCCCTATCATACACACGCTGCCCCCTATCATACACACGCTGCCCCTATCATACACACACTGCCCCCTATCATACACACACTGCCCCTATCACACACACACTGCCCCCTATCATACACACACTGCCCCCTATCATATACACACTGCCCCTATCATACACACGCTGCCCCCTATCATACACACACTGCCCCCTATCATACACACGCTGCCCCTATCATACACACACTGCCCCTATCACACACACGCTGCCCCTATCATACACACACTGCCCCCTATCACACACACGCTGCCCCTATCATACACACGCTGCCCCCTATCATACACACGCTGCCCCTATCATACACACACTGCCCCTATCACACACACACTGCCCCCTATCATACACAAACTGCCCCCTATCATACATACACTGCCCCCTATCATACACACACTGCCCCCTATCATACACACACTGCCCCCTATCATACACACACTGCCCCCTATCATACACACACTGCCCCCTATCATACACACACTGCCCCTATCATACACACACTGCCCCCTATCATACACACACTGCCCCCTATCATACACACACTGCCCCTATCATACACACACTGCCCCCTATCATACACACACTGCCCCCTATCATACACACACTGCCCCTATCATACACACACTGCCCCCTATCATACACACACTGCCCCCTATCATACACACACTGCCCCTATCATACACACACTGCCCCTATCATACACACACTGCCCCCTATCATACACACACTGCCCCTATCATACACACACTGCCCCTATCACACACACTGCCCCCTATCATACACACACTTCCCCCTATCATACACACACTGCCCCTATCATACACACACTGCCCCCTATCATACACACACTGCCCCCTATCATACACACGCTGCCCCTATCATACACACACTGCCCCCATCATACACACACTGCCCCTATCACACACACACTGCCCCCTATCACACACACGCTGCCCCCATCATACACACACTGCCCCTATCATACACACGCTGCCCCCTATCACACACACGCTGCCCCTATCATACACACGCTGCCCCCTATCACACACACGCTGCCCCCTATCACACACACGCTGCCCCTATCACACACACGCTGCCCCTATCATACACACGCTGCCCCTATCATACACACGCTGCCCCCTATCACACACACGCTGCCCCTATCACACACACGCTGCCCCTATCATACACACGCTGCCCCTATCATACACACGCTGCCCCTATCACACACACGCTGCCCCTATCATACACACGCTGCCCCCTATCACACACACGCTGCCCCTATCACACACACGCTGCCCCTATCATACACACGCTGCCCCTATCATACACACGCTGCCCCTATCACACACACGCTGCCCCTATCACACACACGCTGCCCCTATCATACACACGCTGCCCCTATCATACACACGCTGCCCCTATCACACACACGCTGCCCTCTATCATACACACGCACGCAATGACAAAGATCGCCCGTAAAGCCCGCGTCGACTCTTGGGACAAGTGTTGCGAGGGTGCACCAATGAAGGCTGGCACGAGGGTGTGGTGCAACCAACACCATCGACACAGCACACACGCACGCACACACACACCTACATGCATAAAGGTCTAAACAATCACACGTACACACACGTACATCACATTCACACACACCTACATGCATAAAGGTTTACACAATCACACGTACACGCACGTACATCACATTCACACACACTCCATACCAGAGAAGCCCGACAGCGTGACCAGACTGTTGGAGCAGGTTCTGTGACCCGCCACCTTCTTCAGGCCACGCGGCGCACGACGCGACTGGTGGGAGCACCACGCCCGGCCGCCTTTGTTGCCCACGTGGTGATGTGCAAATATCGCATGAGGTACTCGTTTGAGGGCGGAGTCGACCTAGGGGAGGCCCGGGACCGATTCATATCATTGCCACTGATGTTGTCCGTGAGCAGAAATCGAACTCGGGTCGCACACACACCGCGCGCACAGCACACACACACACACACCACACACACCACACACACCGCGCGCACACACACACACACACCACACACCGCACACATACACCGCGCACACACCGCACACACACCACACACACACACACCGCACACACACACCACCACACACACCACCACACACCGCACACACACATCATACACCACACACACCACGCACACACCGCACACGCACACACCGCGCGCACACACACCACCACCACACACCGCACACACACCGCACACACACACACACCACCACACACCCCACACATACTCTGATGGTGCATTGTCTTTGAGTTGTGCGCCTTTTGGCGTCATCTGGTCCAACCCATGTGAGACTAGGCTCTAAGGAAAGCTGTCTCGGGTGTGGACCAATCAACTTCAAGGACAGTGCACATACATTATCAGAGTTGTGTTTTTTGTTTGTATTATGACTGCAGGTATTGTGGTCTATGTAAACATGACTCCTCGTAAAAAGGTGTCAGTTTTGTTGCCAGATAGAAGGGTAAAAACAATTATCATATTTTTACTGGCAAATGAGGTTTCCATAGAATAAAATAATTATTTCCCTTCTACGTGAGTTTACCGAAAGAACCAAGAATATGAATCCCTGCAGTCACGAAAGCTTTAAATCGAAATGTAACTTGACGTAATGTGTTCCTGTCGATTGCGTTTAATAAACGCACACACACGTAGGAGACACCCCGTGTCACTGTCTTGCTATTGAAGGGACGTTTAATCTCTTAAACGTGAACACGAAAATCACCGACAGCAATAAACAATAAACAACCTATAACACTGGTCAACAAAAATATAGATGTACACATTGGCGATAGGGCAACACTCGGGCAGATAACGCATTGATGACACTGGTCAACACAAAAAAATAAATTCTGGCCTGGATTTTTGCAGCTGTTTTAGACATCTCATTTTGATGCTATCGGCATACCCCATTTTCATTGATTTTACCCGAAATTAACTCTGTCACTTATGATTGCAAGTCGTTGCGAGTCAGCGACTGCTTTAGTGTTCAAACATGGTGCTGTATTTTTAGGATAGTGTGTTTATAACATCATTTTATGTATATATCCACATTCATTTAATATTTTTCTTCCGCAGTTTTTACTCAAAATGCAATATTCGATATCTCAAAAACCTGACGTGATAGACAAAAACTGATGCCGGATTTGGAATCAGCAGCACCCCAAAATTACCTTAACCCCGTTGCAATACCTCTGGCCAGAAGAACAAGCGTTTTGACCAGTCTTATAATCAACGAGCAGTCCGGGAACCCGCCGTGGGAACGGGGAACTTCCGGCTGTCACGGCCGCCAACCCCGCTTAGCAGGGAGCCGCCAAACGAGATTCATTTTGAGTGCGGGCCCCCGGGGGGTTGAGCCGCCCCTCTCCGCCCCGCGCCCGGTGAGGGCGGCGGGAGAAGCGGCGCGTTGGCTGTCCCCGCTCTCCTGCGATCTCCGCCGCCGCGTCCCCCGTCGCCCAGCACGCCCCTCGTGACCCGTCGCAGCATCTCCCTGGTCTGGGTCCACCACGCCGAACCCTCCCTCGCCCCCCCTCCCATCTCCGCCCCCCTCCCCGCGCCCCCCCGAACCTCCCCCTGCGCTCCCCCCATTCTCTCCCGACCCTCGTGTCTCGAGCCGTGTGCGCGCAGTCTCTCCGCGTGCAGGTTTCGGGCGTTCTCCCTCTGCGCCTGCATCTGGCCTCTGACCTCCTCCCTCGCCCACCGCGCTCGCTCTCCCGCTCCCGCGTCCACGGCTCTCCCTCTCGCGCCCTCCGCCCCCCCTCTCAACGCCGCCGCTGCTGCCGCTGCCGCTGCTGCTGCTGCTGCTGCTCCGCCGCCCCCCCAAACTCCGCCGCCGCCGCCGCGTCCTCCGCCTCTCTGTGGGGGGGCTCCTTCGGACGGTCTCGAGTGGCCCCCCACGCCGGCGAGCAGCGCCAGCTGGTCGCTGTTCCTGCGTTCGTCCGCCCTCCTGCCGCCGCCGCCATTGCCGCCACCCGCTTTGCGCATGGCAGCTCGCCGCGGGTTGTTGTTGATTTTGTTGTTGTTGTTGATGTTGTTGTTGCTGTTGTTGATGTTGTTGTTGTTGTTGATGTTGTTGTTGATGTTGTTGTTGTTGCTGCTGTTGTTGTCGTTGTTGCTGTTGTTGATGTTGTTGCTGTTGTTGTTGTTGCTGTTGTTGTTGTCGCTGTTGTTGTCGTTGTTGCTGTTGTTGATGTTGTTGCTGTTGTTGATGTTGTTGCTGTTGTTGTTGTTGCTGTTGTTGTTGTCGCTGTTGTTGTTGTTGTCGTCCGCTCGCAGCTTGGCCTTCCGCAGCGTCGTGCTGAGTGAGGGTGGTGGTGCAGCGAGCACAGCTCCCTGTACCATCAACACCATCAACACCATCAACACCATCACCACCATCAACACCATCAACACCATCACCACCATCAACACCATCACCACCATCACCACAATCACCATCAAAACCATCACCACCATCACCACCATCACGACCATCACCATCAAAACCATCACCACCATCACCACCATCACCACCATCAACACCATCACCACCATCAACACCATCACCATCATCAACACCATCAACACCATCACCACCATCACCATCAACACCATCAACACCATCAACACCATCACCATCAACACCATCAACACCATCAACACCATCAACACCATCACCACCATCACCATCAACACCATCAACACCATCACCACCATCAACACCATCAACACCATCACCACCATCACCACCATCACCACCATCAACACCATCAACACCATCAACACCATCAACACCATCAACACCATCAACACCATCACCACCATCAACACCATCAACACCATCAACACCATCAACACCATCAACACCATCAACACCATCACCATCAAAACCATCAACACCATCACCACCATCACCACCATCAACACCATCACCACCATCACCACCATCACCATCATCACCACCATCACCACCATCACCATCAAAACCATCACCACCATCAAAACCATCACCACCATCAAAACCATCACCACCATCAACACCATCACCACCATCACCACCATCAACACCATCACCACCATCACCATCAAAACCATCACCACCATCACCACCATCACCACCATCAACACCATCACCACCATCAACACCATCAACACCATCACCACCATCACCATCAAAACCATCACCACCATCACCATCATCACCACCATCAACACCATCAACACCATCACCACCATCAACACCATCACCACCATCACCATCATCACCACCATCAACACCATCACCACCATCACCATCAAAACCATCAACACCATCACCACCATCACCACCATCATCACCATCACCACCATCACCACCATCAACACCATCACCATCATCACCACCATCAACACCATCACCACCATCACCATCAAAACCATCAACACCATCACCACCATCACCACCATCATCACCATCACCACCATCACCACCATCAACACCATCACCACCATCACCACCATCAACACCATCAACACCATCACCACCATCAACACCATCACCACCATCACCTACATGGGGGACCTTTGTGTATAGGTGCTGCTAACAGCACTTGCCCCTACAGCCTGCTAGAGGCTACACAGGGGACCTTCGTCTGTGTATAGGTGCTACTAACAGCACTTGCCCCTACAGCCTGCTAGAGGCTACACGGGGGACCTTTGTGTATAGGTGCTGCTAACAGCACTTGCCCCTACAGCCTGCTAGAGGCTACACGGTGGACCTTTGTCTGTGTAAAGGTGCTAACAGCACTTGCCCCTAGAGCCTGCTAGAGGCTACACGGGGGACCTTTGTCTGTGTATAGGTGATGCTAACAGCACTTGCCCCTACAGCCTGCTAGAGGCTACACGGGGGACCTTTGTCTGTGTATAGGTGCTGCTAACAGCACTTGCCCCTATAGCCTGCTAGAGGCTACACGGGGGACCTTTGTCTGTGTAAAGGTGCTAACAGCACTTGCCCCTACAGCCTGCTAGAGACTACACGGGGGACCTTTGTCTGTGTATAGGTGATGCTAACAGCACTTGCCCCTACATCCTGCTAGAGGCTACACGGGGGACCTTTGTCTGTGTATAGGTGCTGCTAACAGCACTTGCCCCTATAGCCTGCTAGAGGCTACACGGGGGACCTTTGTCTGTGTATAGGTGCTAACAGCACTTGCCCCTACAGCCTGCTAGAGGCTACACGGGGGACCTTTGTGTATAGGTGCTACTAACAGCACTTGCCCCTACAGCCTGCTAGAGGCTACACGGGGGACCTTTGTCTGTGTATAGGTGCTAACAGCACTTGCCCCTACAGCCTGCTAGAGGCTACACGGGGGACCTTTGTGTATAGGTGCTACTAACAGTACTTGCCCCTACAGCCTGCTAGAGGCTACATGGGGGACCTTTGTGTATAGGTGCTGCTAACAGCACTTGCCCCTATAGCCTGCTAGAGGCTACACGGGGGACCTTTGTCTGTGTAAAGGTGCTAACAGCACTTGCCCCTACAGCCTGCTAGAGGCTACACGGGGGACCTTTGTCTGTGTATAGGTGCTAACAGCACTTGCCCTACAGCCTGCTAGAGGCTACATGGGGGACCTTTGTGTATAGGTGCCACTAACAGCACTTGCCCCTACAGCCTGCTAGAGGCTACACGGGGGACCTTTGTCTGTGTATAGGTGCTGCTAACAGCACTTGCCCCTACATCCTGCTAGTGGCTACACGGGGGACCTTTGTCTGTGTAAAGGTGATAACAGCACTTGCCCCTACAGCCTGCCAGAGGCTACACGGGGCACCTTTGTCTGTGTATTTGATTTGACTCACGGGGGGGGGGGGGGTTAGCAGCCCACCCTCAGCCGGCCAAGGTGCAGCCTCGGCCGGTTGAGCAATCTAGCCGAGACCGGTGTCACTCCCAGGGACTAGGCCTTACCACGGGGCTCACCGGCGCAACGCCGCGTCGATGTCTGGGGAGTGGGATTTCTTGAGTTCTTTTCACCGTCGTTGTGTGCTTACACACTAAACAATGTCCTCGCAGCAGGAGGAGGAGGAGGTCCGACGTCGCGTGCCGATACCTCGGGCAGGAGGCCGCGGGCAGCCGTGACCACGTGATGCTGAGCAGGGCGCGTTTAGAATACGTAGTGTGGATAGGCGATCACGTGATGCGGGCGAGACTCGGATTCCGTAGAACTGATAAGCACGGCCCATAGACTTAGCACTGCACCATAGACTCAGCACTGTCATAGACTCAGCACTGCACCATAGACTCAACACTGCACCATAGACTGAACATTGTCATAGACTCAACATTGCACCATAGACTCAACATTGTCATAGACTCAACACTGCACCATAGACTCAACACTGCACCATAGACTCAACACTGCACCATAGACTCAACACTGCACCATAGACTCCACACTGCCCATAGACTCAACACTGCACCATAGACTCAACACTGCACCATAGACTCAACACTGCCCATAGACTCAACACTGCACCATAGACTCAACACTGCCCATAGACTCAACACTGCACCATAGACTCAACACTGCCCATAGACTCAACACTGCACCATAGACTCAACACTGCACCATAGACTCAACACTGCACCATAGACTCAACACTGCACCATAGACTCAACACTGCACCATATACTCAGCACTGCCCATAGACTCACACTGCACCATAGACTCAACACTGCCCATAGACTCAACACTGCCCATAGACTCAACACTGCCCATAGACTCAATACTGCACCATAGACTCAACACTGCCCCATAGACTCAACACTGCCCATAGACTCACCACTACCCATAGACTCAACACTGCACCATAGACTCAACACTGCACCATAGACTCAACACTGCCCATAGACTCACACTGCACCATAGACTCAACACTGCACCATAGACTCAACACTGCCCATAGACTCACACTGCACCATAGACTCACACTGCACCATAGACTCAACACTGCACCATAGACTCAACACTGCACCATAGACTCAAGTTCAAGTTCATGTATTAGGTACAGAGCCCTGTGAGCCATTCGGCTCTTGAATCGGGTGCAACCGCAACAAACAAAATACAAACAACATCTTAAAGTGAATATGTGACTATGTGCAAACAGAAAATCCAAGAAAAGACAGCAAAATATTGCAGAAAAAAGCACCGTTACACACCAACGCTGTATGCAAAAATCCCAGTGGGATGCAAGTCAAACAACAACAACAACCACAAGACAACTTAGATTAAGGCCATCAGTCTAACTCTGTACTACAACAAACAAACATGGCCAAACCAATACACTTTTCGAAATCACCAAAATAAAGCCATGAAAGCAATGAAACAGTGAACATAGGAACTGTGACGGAACTTTCACAATAAGCGGCATAAACAACATGTACTAGCAAAACTCTGCAGCCACAGCTGGCTGCATGAGCCACTCCACAACAACAGCAGCAGGAGCATCAATCGGAGTATTATAATTTCTCAATGCACCTTTAAGATCAGCACACTAAATCAAAACACAGGTCATACTTTGTAGCGATCATCCGGAGCGAAACATTGTATTTTAGGCCACTGAACAGAGGCGGTTTCTTCATTAGGGCGATTGGGCGACGCACCACCAATGTCATTGAACCACAGAGTCACGCGAGCCGTCACTGTGCCTCTGGATATAGTCCAATCAGCGTCATGTCACGTTCTGTGGAGTACCGCCTCCTTTTGGGCGATTTCACTCTGGCTGAGAATCGCCCAGAGTGTTCCCATAGACTTACATTCAAAGGTGTTTTTTTTCGAACGGGGGGCGCTGCAATGCATTCTCTACGGCTTCCGGGAGGGCTCGCCCTAACGTGCTTACGTCATCATACGTAAGCACGTTTCATCCAACAATATTATTTGTCGCCACCTAGTGGAATCTTTAATAAAATAAACTGAGTGGATTGTAATAATAGTGAGTATAGAAACAAACAAGATGTATTGTAAGAGTCACTTTATTTTTCATTAATAATAAACAAGTGAAGTTGCCTTTACATGCTTAAGCTGTTAATTTATCCATTGCATGGGTGGACCTTATCCTTATCAATCATCCAGACATTTGCCCCCCCTGAGAGATGTTGCAGGAGCCGCCACTGCCACTGAATCGCGCTGGCAGCTAGGGGTGTAACAACTCCTCTAGAGCAGTTTTGAGTGAAGATCTCATAGGTAGTGACTCAAGTTTCAATTTATTGGCAACAGCATTCCAGACCCTGGGGGCATCAATAGCAAAGGCCCTTCCTCCAGTATCTGTACGGCAATAGGGAATGTGAAGCTGGTAAATGAGTGTAGACCTTAGGTCACATTTGTTCTACGCGACTTTACCGAAAGAACCAAGAAAATCAAACTCCTGTATTGTTGATTCTTTCGGTAAAGTCACGTAGAAGGGAAATAATAAACATTTTACGTAAGACAATTATTTTATTATAAAACACGTAATAACATTATTTTACTATTATAATACAACTATTTTATTTCGATTTAAAGCTTTCGTGACTGCAGGGATTCATCATCTCGTAGTCCACTCACTGGCATTGACTGTGTATCTTGTTCTTTGGTTTGTTAGGTGAAGTCACGTATAAAGATAAAATAATAAATTAAATTAAATAATAGCATACGACGTTTCGATTGCAACACAAGCAATCATCATCAGGTATAATGAAATAGCGACATAGAATCTAACCAGAAAACTATAGACAGACATATAAGCAGACAGATATCACCAAGATACACAGAGAGAGAGCAACACAGGCACAGAGAGGGGTGATCGTCTCTGTGGGGAAGCCCTTAAATAGACAGAGGGGGGCGGAGGCAGAGAGAGGGAGGGGTTAGAGAAAAAATTTACATGTCAATGAGTACGAAGGGAGGCGTAGTAAAGTAAGCAGGCTTAGAGGGAGACAGAACACACTAAATTAAATAACCTAGCAAAGAATCGAAATGTTATGTAAAACGACACACAATTAACGCACAGCCTGGTCGACTACGTATTTCAAAGATTGCTAAGTTACCGAAAAAACCAAAGAATAATTCCTGCAGTCACGAAAGCTCCAAAATTAAGATTGTGCATCTTGTGTTCTCCGCAGGGAATGCATTATTTGCTCCGCTGCGGGTCTCCTGCCACCGTTCTCCCATTCACATGTTTCATTGCTTCTACATACTATTATCATTCCCTCCCTGTGTTAATGCTACCCTCTGCCCCCTCCCTTTGATGGATCGGTAGGGGGACGTAGGGATGTATACTCTTAGTTCTTTCGGTGAAGTCACGTAGGTAAAAAATGAAACCAAAATTAATAAAAAAAACAATAAATTTCGATTTAAAGCTTTCGTGCTATGCAGTTTATACTTTAGTTTTTATTATGTAGTTTATACTTTAGTTTTCTACGTGGTTGTTTAGTAACTGCAGCTACATACTGTTAACATTCCCTCCCTTTGTTAATGCTACTCCCTGCACCCTCCCTTGGTGCTGCTGATCCTGCATAATTCATGGTCATAATATGACTTTGAAACCCCCCCGCCCACCTCCTACGCATTTCCCATGAATATGCTAAATTCCTCTTGATGTGCACATTCTTTTGTCAAGGCGCTCTTCTTCCACCTCCAACCCAGCTTATATATAAAGTGTTAGGATGAGGGATGCAACAGGGCATCCGATCTATGGTGGAACAAAAACATTTCGTGGATTCTTCCGCTCAGGTCCCACGCGACAAATGAAACGCGTGAGAATGGATTACATTCAATTACGAGTTTGCATTTTAGACTAATCGGGCAAACGAAACGGCATGGACGGGAAAGAAAGCCACAGTGAGAAGCAGCACAAAACGAGAGGGTAAAATGAGACAAAAAGTAACCGTTTATTTTAAGCGAATAGCAATCTAGAATTTTGACAATTCATCGAATCGCTGAGAGGGTGAATTGTCACATGCCTAGTGAGCGCCTCGCTACGTATCTATGTATGTTGAACTTCTTTCGCACCGTACGTAGCCAGCCGTACTAATCGGAGGTGCCATGACGACGATGTTAAAGATCCTGTTGCACAGTTTCAAGGCAGAGTTCACCAGCCCACCAAACACAAGCCCAACTCACATGAACCCGAACTAGCCAGCCAGTCACTCCTAGTTCTACACCTAACTCTCACCAGACGGCCAAATAGTTCTAACGCGAACTAGCCAGCCAGTCACTCGTAGTTATACCCCTAACTCTCACCAGACGGCCAAATAGTTCTAACGCGAACTAGCCAGCCAGTCACTCCTAGTTCTACCCCTAACTCTCACCAGACGGCCAAATAGTTCTAACGCGAACTAGCCAGCCAGTCACTCCTAGTTCTACCCCTAACTCTCACCAGACGGCCAAATAGTTCTAACGCGAACTAGCCAGCCAGTCACTCCTAGTTCTACCCCTAACTCTCACCAGACGGCCAAATAGTTCTAACGCGAACTAGCCAGCCAGCCACTCCTAGTTCTACCCCTAACTCTCACCAGACGGCCAAATAGTTCTAACGCGAACTAGCCAGCCAGTCACTCGTAGTTCTACCCCTAACTCTCACCAGACGGCCAAATAGTTCTAACGCGAACTAGCCAGCCAGTCACTCCTAGTTCTACCCCTAACTCTCACCAGACGGCCAAATAGTTCTAACGCGAACTAGCCAGCCAGTCACTCCTAGTTCTACCCCTAACTCTCACCAGACGGCCAAATAGTTCTAACGCGAACTAGCCAGCCAGTCACTCCTAGTTCTACCCCTAACTCTCACCAGACGGCCAAATAGTTCTAACGCGAACTAGCCAGCCAGTCACTCCTAGTTCTACCCCTAACTCTCACCAGACGGCCAAATAGTTCTAACGCGAACTAGCCAGCCAGCCACTCCTAGTTCTACCCCTAACTCTCACCAGACGGCCAAATAGTTCTAACGCGAACTAGCCAGCCAGTCACTCGTAGTTCTACCCCTAACTCTCACCAGACGGCCAAATAGTTCTAACGCGAACTAGCCAGCCAGTCACTCCTAGTTCTACCCCTAACTCTCACCAGACGGCCAAATAGTTCTAACGCGAACTAGCCAGCCAGCTACTCCTAGTTCTACCCCTAACTCTCACCAGACGGCCAAATAGTTCTAACGCGAACTAGCCAGCCAGTCACTCGTACTTCTACCCCTAACTCTCACCAGACGGCCAAATAGTTCTAACGCGAACTAGCCAGCCAGTCACTCCTAGTTCTACCCCTAACTCTCACCAGACGGCCAAATAGTTCTACCCGAAGACATTTCCAATCAGCCACTACTACTAGTACTAGCTATTCCTATAACGCAAATGTAGCAAACTAGCAACTGGCACCACGCATCCTGTGAACTTAACGACTCCCGAACCGTACCTTTGCCAGACCCACAACACCTGTTGTGTTCCCTTGTGGTGGATATCCCTGTACTGGATGAGCGCGCCTTGCAACACGACCTTAAGTGTGTCACAACGGAAGTACCGTTCGCGTTACTCAAAAAGTATTGCTTTGTTTTTTTTAAACATGAACGAAAATTGAAGTTACGTGGGAAGACAGCCCCGGGGATGTCCGGAGTGGTGTGTTACCTGTCTGCACTAGACGCTGGGGTTTAGGTTCTCTGTTTAACAACAGCGGCTATAGACACACAGGCCGGGGCGCTCGCTCATGAGCCGGCGACGTTCCTACCGGGCAGCACGTAGCCACGACCGCACATTAACAACAACAATCACACGGCCCGGCAAACCACGTAAAGCACACAACAACAACAACAACAACGCGGATTTCTGACAACGGTCCACACCCACAACGTGCGGGCCCCCGCCTCACCGGCAGTTTCAACCGAGTGAAACGCCGTTTAGTGCCACGATTTAATTTCCCCTCGCCACCTTTCTTTCTCTCTCACGATGGCCCCAAAAAAGTCCTCTCTTCCTCGCGTCGTCTTTACTCACTCAGGACAGATGCCACATACGAGGCCCTGACTGCATGTCTTCTCAACCCATCTCTCCCCCAATGTCCCCTAAAACGGCCTCTCTCCCTCCCTCTTCCTCGCGTCATCCTCACTCAGGAAAGGTGCCACAAGATCCACCCAAATGCATTTCCCAGAGCGGTTCGGCCGGCGCCCTGTCACTCGTTGGTCGGCCAACCCCGAGCTCGACCAATCGCGACGTGACTCTCCGCCAATCGCGACTCTCCGCCAATCGCGACGCGACTCTCCGCCAATCGCGACTCTCCGCCAATCGCGACTCTCGGCCAATCGCGACTCTCCGCCAATCGCGACGCGACTCTCCGCCAATCGCGACTCTCCGCCAATCGCGACTCTCCGCCAATCGCGACGCGACTCTCCGCCAATCGCGACTCTCCGCCAATCGCGACGCCCCTTGCCCCCACCGCCTCCCTATGCGCTGTATCAAATCTAATCGCGCTCAACAGACTAGGCCGCAGCCCGCCGCCGTTACGAAACTGTGGCGGGAGAGGTTCGAGGCGGGCGTTAAAACCGATGCGAGCGAGCCGTCAGTGGGTTCATTTTTGTTTGTGCACACTAATAATGCATTCTAGATTTGAAGCTTTCGTGACTGCAAGGATTCATATTCTTAGGTTTTTTCGGTAAAGTCACCGTGTAGGTAAAAAACATCAAAATTAATGAAAATAAAATACAACAAAAATCACGACGTTTTGGAGGCAACACAAGTCTCCGTCATCAGGTGGGACTAATAATGCACTTTACACGGGAAACCCTGAGGGTCCTTCATTTAGATACAGTATATGGCCAATTCATTTATGAGTGTTTGGAGTGAGATGAACCCAGATAACCCGGAGAAACTCTGGCATATCGATGGGATAATACTCAAAGCTTTGTACAGATTCTAATATAAAGGACTCTTCTCACCCTGGACACTCACTGTTTGAGCTGTTGCCATCAGGCAGACGATTCAGATCAGTCAAAACAAGGACAAACAGATTCAAACAGAGCTTTTATCCTACAGCGATCAGCACACTCAATAATGCTAATTAATTATTAAGTAATAGTGTTTACAATTGATTGTGAAATAGAGATGTGCAATGACAAAATGTAACCTTATGTGGGCATGTGGGTATACTTGGGCTGTTTTTATATATAGTATAAATTGATTATCTTTCATTTAATTTTATTTTTATTTTCTTGTTTCATTTAATTTAAATTTATGAATGATGCCCTGACTGGTGAGCATTTTAAATTTCGTTGTACTGGTGACAATGACAATAAACGATCTATATATATATTCATTGTATACTGTCCTGCCATTTTCGAGCCACCTTGTAGCCCAAGCCAACAACCACCTGGTTTTCCGAGCCAGTCTCCCATTCAAGTATTTTCCTGCTTCAACGCTGCTTCGCTTCTAAGATCTGACGACACCGAACTGACTCATAAAACATTGCTTCGTTAAATTTCGATTTAAAGCTTTCGTGACTGCAGGGATTCATCTTCTTGGTTCTTTCGGTAAAATCACGTAGAAGGGAAGTAATAAAATAATAAAAATAAAACACAATAAAATAAAATAATTCTCACGACGTTTCGGCCACAACGCAAGCAGCCGTCTTCAGGTGAAGAATGAGACACTGCCAAGCTAGGAGCTTATATATAAGCTGCGTTGGAGGTGGAAGAAGAGCGCCTTAACAAAAAGAATGTGCACATCAAGAGGAATTTAGCATATTCATGGGAAATGCGTAGAAGGTGGGGGGGGGTTTCAGTCATATTATGCCCATGCATTATGCAGGATCAGCAGCACCAAGGGGGGTGCAGGAAGTAGCAGTAACAAAGGAAAGGAATGTTAATGATATGTAGCTGCAGTTACTCAACAACCACTTAGAAAACTAAAGTATAAACTACATAAAAAACATCGTGTTTCTTCTTTATACTGGGTTGGTGGCTGGTAGTCGGCTCAACGGCTTTGTACAGGATTATGGATTTGGGTCCCAAGCTTCTTAACGCGACAAATCTCGCAGAATTCGTGGTTACAAATGCGTGAAAATGATCTGGCCGAGGATGCCATCTGCTGGCAATTATTGGAGCATGCCCGGAGGAGTTGTGATAGTGACTGAATGATAGCTTCTGTGTATCGTGAGCAAATAAAATAAATTGACCCAATTCTAAGACTTTCTGTAAATGATGAAAACACATCAAACAGTAACATGTGCTATTGTGAGTAAAAACGTGGTCTTTCCAGCATGCTTTGCATGGCACGTGGCATTCTGCTTGCTGAACCAGGAAAGACTCAAGTCATAACTCTTCCAAAAGGGTCCTGTCAAGTTTTCGCAGTAGGTGGAGTTGTTGGTACGTGTAGTCTTGTAATGATTTTTCTTAAATTAAAGCTGAGCGATATGGAGGTCCCATGTTGATGATATAGAGTAAATTTTTCCCCATTGGAATACTTCTGAGCTATACCAGTTATATGTATTTTTTTTAACGTTGACTGATGACGATGTTGAAGGTTACAGAGATCATGATTGCCTTTGGACAAGTGAAAAATTAACCCGTAAAAACAAAGTTTTTCACTATAAATCCTTTATATGCGTGGCATCGGCTAGAGTCATCTCGTCCTCTGGCTTGAGATGGCTGCCACCTATGGGTCAGATGATTGCCTGACACCATTAAGCAATTGGTAATTAAATACAAAAAAAATTCCTAAAAGTGTAAAATTTTGCAAAAAAAATTTTCACGAAAATAAGTTGTCACGCACAACGAGTCTGTGTGCAAAATGTCAGCTCGATTAGATCACGGGAAGTGGGTTAAAAACGACCGAAAGATTTGCACGGTCCTAAGCACGCAAGCGAACTTAATATAAAGGATTAAATAAGTATAACCCGTAAAAACAAAGTTTTTCACTCTAAATCCTTTATATGCGTGGCGGCTAGAGTCCTCTCGTCCTCTGGCTTGAGATGGCTGCCATCTATGGGTCAGATGATTGCATTGCACCATTAAGCAATTGGTAATTAAATATAATATTTTTGTCCTAAAAAGTGTAAAATTTTGGAAAAAAAATTTTCACGAACATTAATTGTCACGCACAACGAGTCTGTGTAGCAAAATGTCAGCTCGATTGGATCACGGGAAGTGGGTTAAAAAAACGACCGAAAGATTTGCACGGTCGTAAGCGCGCAAGCAAGCAAGCGAGTGAACTTAATATAAAGGATTTTTAAATAAGCTAATACCTCAGTTGGATTTACCTGTTAAGATAAAAACAAACGTTTAGTTTTATTCATATATATTTAAAGTGACTTGTTTACGTGCTCTATACTTTGTACTCATATCGTTTTTTTGTATTGTTGTTGTAATAACGCTCTGACCCACCCCGACTGGACGTCTGTGTAAAAGAGCTTTAAAGCTCATCGGATTCCTCCAGCACGCACGAGCCCCCCGGCTCAACGCTGTGGGGGTGCCTGTGACGTCCCCACCGCGTGCCAGCCAGCCAGCAAAACTTAAGAAAAGCATAATACTGTATAGAATACGTATATGATATTCTTAGGTTTTTTCGGTAAAGTCACGTAGGTAAAAAACATCAATATTAATGAAAATAAAATAAAACAAAAATCACGTTTCGGAGGCAACACAAACGTCGTGATTTTTTTTTTCTTTTTTTTTCATTAATTTTGATGTTTTTACCTACGTGACTTTACCGAAAAAAACCTAAGAATATGAATCCTTGCAGTCACGAAAGCTTCAAATCTAGAATTAAAATCTGGTCATGCCTCGTACCCCCCAGAAAGGGCATCTCGCACACTCAGGGGGTGCGTGCACCCCGGCTAAGAATTCTCATGAATGTGTTGATCCAACGGGATTATCAATAACAAGTAAACCCGTAAAAACAAAGTTTTTCACTCTAAATCCTTTATATGCGTGGCGGCTAGAGTCCTCTCGTCCTCTGGCTTGAGATGGCTGCCACCTATGGGTCAGATGATTGCCTGCCAGCATTAAGCAATTGGTAATTAAATATTTAATTAGTTTTCCCTAAAAAGTGTAAAATTTTTGATTTTTTTTTCACGAACATTAATTGTCACGCACAACGAGTCTGTGTGCCAAATGTCAGCTCGATTGGAACTTAATATAAAGGATTTAAAAACGTTAAATGTTAATGAACTCTACGCTAGCGTTAATTATTCCATCGATTCTAACCGCGAAGTCGAATCGACTCCGCAGCGTAAGTGCGGCAGAGTTAATGAATCGAACTCATCGATTCCAACCGCGAATCGAATCGACTCCACAGTGTAAGTACAACAGACTTAATGAATCGAACTCATCGATTCCTACCGCAAATCGAATCGACTCCGATCCGGAAGTGAACCCCCCCCGGCGGTTTCCCGCGCTTTCTCACGCGTCTGTGCACCGCAACAGTCGATTATTACACATTTCCACCCGATACACCTCCTTGCATGTTGAACATTGCGTGCGATTCAAGCCCTTCTCGCTGCCAAAGGGAAGTTTATGTTCGCAACATTTATCGCGAAGAAGCGAAGGTGGGTGAGTGGGTGAGTGGGTGGGTGAGTGGGTGAGTGAGTGGGTGGGTGAGTGAGTGAGTGGGTGAGTGAGAGGGTGAGTGAGTGAGTGGGTGAGTGAGAGGGTGAGTGGGTGGATGAGTGAGTGAGTGGGTGGTGAGTGAGTGGGTGGGTGAGTGGGTGGTGGTGGGTGAGTGGGTGGGTGGGTGGGTGAGTGGGTGGGTGGGTGGTGAGTGGGTGGGTGGGTGGGTGAGTGGGTGGGTGGGTGGGTGAGTGGGTGGGTGGGTGGGTGAGTGGGTGGGTGGGTGGGTGAGTGGGTGGGTGGGTGAGTGGGTGGGTGGGTGAGTGAGTGGGTGGGTGAGTGGTGGGTGAGTGGGTGGGTGGGTGAGTGGGTGGGTGGGTGAGTGGGTGGGTGGGTGGTGGGTGAGTGGGTGGGTGGTGGGTGAGTGGTGGGTGGGTGGGTGGTGAGTGGGTGGGTGGGTGAGTGAGTGGGTGGGTGGGTGAGTGAGTGGGTGGGTGAGTGGGTGGGTGGGTGAGTGGGTGGGTGGGTGAGTGAGTGAGTGGGTGGGTGAGTGGGTGAGTGGGTGGGTGAGTGGGTGAAGTGGGTGGGTGAGTGGGTGAGTGGGTGGGTGGGTGAGTGGGTGGGTGGGTGGGTGAGTGGGTGGGTGGGTGGGTGAGTGGGGTGGGTGGGTGGGTGAGTGGGTGGGTGGGTGGGTGAGTGGGTGGGTGGGTGGGTGAGTGGGTGGGTGGGTGGTGAGTGGTGGGTGGGTGGGTGAGTGGGTGGGTGGGTGGGTGGGTGGGTGGGTGGGTGAGTGGGTGGGTGGGTGAGTGGGTGGGTGGGTGAGTGGGGTGGGTGGGTGAGTGGTGGGTGGGTGAGTGAGTGGGTGGGTGGGTGGGTGAGTGGGTGAGTGAGTGGGTGGGTGGGTGGTGTGAGTGGGTGGGTGGGGTGAGTGAGTGGGTGGGTGAGTGAGTGAGTGAGTGGGGTGAGTGAGTGATTGGGAGTGAGTGATTGGGTGAGTGAGTGGGTGAGTGGGTGGGTGGGTGGGTGAGTGAGTGATTGGGTGGGTGAGTGGGTGGGTGAGTGAGTGAGTGGGTGAGTGATTGGGTGGGTGAGTGGGTGGGGTGAGTGAGTGAGTGGGTGGGTGGGTGAGTGAGTGGGTGGGTGGGTGGGTGAGTGAGTGAGTGGGTGGGTGAGTGAGTGGGTGAGTGGGTGGGTGAGTGGGTGGGTGAGTGAGTGAGTGGGTGAGTGAGTGATTGGGTGAGTGAGTGGGTGAGTGAGTGGGTGGGTGAGTGGGTGGGTGAGTGGGTGAGTGAGTGAGTGGGTGGGTGGGTGAGTGAGTGGGTGAGTGGGTGGGGTGAGTGAGGGGTGGGTGGGTGAGTGGGTGGGTGAGTGAGTGGGTGGGTGGGGTGAGTGGGTGGGTGGGTGAGTGAGTGGGTGGGTGGGGTGGGGGTGGGTGGGTGGGTGGGGTGGTGGGTGGGTGAGTGGGTGGGTGTGGGTGGGGGGGTGGGTGGGTGGGTGAGTGGGTGGGTGGGTGGGTGGTGGGTGAGTGAGTGGTGAGTGGGTGGGTGAGTGGGTGGGTGGGTGGGTGAGTGGGTGGGTGAGTGAGTGGGTGGGTGAGTGAGTGAGTGAGTGGGTGAGTGAGTGAGTGGGTGGGTGGATGAGTGAGTGAGTGAGTGGGTGGGTGGGTGGGTGGGTGGGTGAGTGGGTGAGTGGGTGGGTGGGTGAGTGAGTGGGTGGGTGGGTGGGTGAGTGGGTGGGTGGGTGAGTGGGTGGGTGGGTGGGGAGTGAGTGGGTGGGTGGGTGAGTGGGTGAGTGGGTGGGTGGGTGAGTGAGGTGGGTGGGTGAGTGAGTGAGGGGTGAGTGGGTGGGTGGGTGGGTGAGTGAGTGATTGGGTGGGTGAGTGGGTGGGTGAGTGTGTGAGTGAGTGGGTGAGTGGGTGGGTGGGTGGGTGAGGAGTGAGTGATTGGGTGGGTGAGTGGGGGGTGGGTGAGTGAGTGAGGGTGAGTGGGTGGTGTGAGTGAGTGAGTGGGTGGGTGGGTGGGTGAGGGGTGGGTGAGTGAGTGGGTGAGTGGGTGGGTGAGTGAGTGGGTGAGTGAGTGGGTGGGTGAGTGAGTGATGGGTGGGTGGGTGGGTGAGTGAGTGGGTGAGTGATTGGGTGGGTGAGTGTGAGTGGGGTGTGGTGGGTGAGTGAGTGAGTGGGTGGGTGGGTGAGTGAGTGGGTGAGTGGGTGGGTGAGTGAGTGGGTGGGTGGGTGAGTGGGTGGGTGAGTGAGTGGGTGACTGAGTGAGTGGGTGGGTGAGTGAGTGGGTGAGTGAGTGAGTGGGTGAGTGAGTGATTGGGTGGGTGGGTGGGTGAGTGGGTAAGTGGGGGGTTGAGTGAGAGGGTGAGTGGGTGGGTGGTGGTGATGGTGGTGATGATGGTGGTGATGATGGTGATGATGATGGTGATGATGGTAGTGATGGTGGTGATGATGGTAGTGATGATGGTACTGATGGTGGTGATGATGGTAGATGGTGGTAGATGGTGATGGTGGTGATGATGATGATGGTGATAGTGATGATGATGATGGTAGTGATGGTGATGATGATGGTGATGATGATGGTAGTGATGATGGTAGATGGTGATGGTGGTGATGGTGATGATGGTGGTGATGGTGGTAGTGATGATGATGGTGGTGATGGTAGTGATGGTAGTGATGGTGGTGATGATGATGATGGTGGTGATGATGGTGATGATAGTGATGGTGATGGTGGTGATGATAGTGGTGATGATGATGATGGTGGTAGTGATGATGATGATGATGGTGATGATGATAGTGATGATAGTGATGATGATGGTGGTGATGGTGGTGATGATGATGGTGGTGATGATAATGATGGTAGTGATGGTAGTGATGGTGATGATGGTAGTGATGATGATGATGGTAGTGATGATGATGATGATAGTGGTGATGATAGTGATGATGATGATAGTGATGATGGTGGTGATGATGATGATGGTGGTGATGATGGTGATGATAGTGATGGTGATGGTGGTGATGATAGTGGTGATGATGATGATGGTGGTAGTGATGATGATGATGGTGATGATGATAGTGATGATAGTGATGATGATGGTGGTGATGGTGGTGATGATGATGGTGGTGATGATAATGATGGTAGTGATGGTGATGATGGTAGTGATGGTGATGATGGTAGTGATGATGATGATGGTAGTGATGATGATGATGGTAGTGATGATGATGATGATAGTGATGATGATGGTGGTGATGGTGGTGATGATGATGGTGGTGATGATAATGATGGTAGTGATGGTAGTGATGGTGATGATGGTAGTGATGATGATGATGGTAGTGATGATGATGATGATAGTGGTGATGATAGTGATGATGATGATAGTGATGATGATGGTGGTGATGATGATGATGGTGGTGATGATGATGATGGTAGTGATGGTGATGATGATGGTGATGATGATGGTAGTGATGATGGTAGATGGTGATGGTGGTGATGGTGGTAGTGATGATGATGGTGGTGATGGTAGTGATGGTAGTGATGGTGGTGATGATGATGATGGTGGTGATGATGGTGATGATAGTGATGGTGATGGTGGTGATGATAGTGGTGATGATGATGATGGTGGTAGTGATGATGATGATGGTGATGATGATAGTGATGATAGTGATGATGATGGTGGTGATGATGATGGTGGTGATGATAATGATGGTAGTGATGGTAGTGATGGTGATGATGGTAGTGATGATGATGATGGTAGTGATGATGATGATGATAGTGGTTATGATAGTGATGATGATGATAGTGATGATGGTGGTGATGATGATGATGGTGGTGATGATGGTGATGATAGTGATGGTGATGGTGGTGATGATAGTGGTGATGATGATGATGGTGGTAGTGATGATGATGATGGTGATGATGATAGTGATGATAGTGATGATGATGGTGGTGATGGTGGTGATGATGATGGTGGTGATGATAATGATGGTAGTGATGGTGATGATGGTAGTGATGGTGATGATGGTAGTGATGATGATGATGGTAGTGATGATGATGATGGTAGTGATGATGATGATGATAGTGATGATGATGGTGGTGATGGTGGTGATGATGATGGTGGTGATGATAATGATGGTAGTGATGGTAGTGATGGTGATGATGGTAGTGATGATGATGATGGTAGTGATGATGATGATGATAGTGGTGATGATAGTGATGATGATGATGGTGGTGATGATGATGGTGGTGATGATGATGATGGTAGTGATGGTGATGATGGTAGTGATGATGGTGATGATAGTGATGGTGATGGTGGTGATGATAGTGGTGATGATGATGATGGTGGTAGTGATGATGATGATGGTGATGATGATAGTGATGATAGTGATGATGATGGTGGTGATGGTGGTGATGATGATGGTGGTGATGATAATGATGGTAGTGATGGTGATGATGGTAGTGATGGTGATGATGGTAGTGATGATGATGATGGTAGTGATGATGATGATGGTAGTGATGATGATGATGATAGTGATGATGATGGTGGTGATGGTGGTGATGATGATGGTGGTGATGATAATGATGGTAGTGATGGTAGTGATGGTGATGATGGTAGTGATGATGATGATGGTAGTGATGATGATGATGATAGTGGTGATGATAGTGATGATGATGATAGTGATGATGATGGTGGTGATGATGATGATGGTGGTGATGATGATGATGGTAGTGATGGTGATGATGATGGTGATGATGATGGTAGTGATGATGGTAGATGGTGATGGTGGTGATGGTGGTAGTGATGATGATGGTGGTGATGGTAGTGATGGTAGTGATGGTGGTGATGATGATGATGATGATGGTGGTGATGATGGTGATGATAGTGATGGTGATGGTGGTGATGATAGTGGTGATGATGATGATGGTGGTAGTGATGATGATGATGGTGATGATGATAGTGATGATAGTGATGATGATGGTGGTGATGATGATGGTGGTGATGATAATGATGGTAGTGATGGTAGTGATGGTGATGATGGTAGTGATGATGATGATGGTAGTGATGATGATGATGATGATAGTGGTTATGATAGTGATGATGATGATAGTGATGATGGTGGTGATGATGATGATGATGATGGTGGTGATGATGGTGATGATAGTGATGGTGATGGTGGTGATGATAGTGGTGATGATGATGATGGTGGTAGTGATGATGATGATGGTGATGATGATAGTGATGATAGTGATGATGATGGTGGTGATGGTGGTGATGATGATGGTGGTGATGATAATGATGGTAGTGATGGTGATGATGGTAGTGATGGTGATGATGGTAGTGATGATGATGATGGTAGTGATGATGATGATGGTAGTGATGATGATGATGATAGTGATGATGATGGTGGTGATGGTGGTGATGATGATGGTGGTGATGATAATGATGGTAGTGATGGTAGTGATGGTGATGATGGTAGTGATGATGATGATGGTAGTGATGATGATGATGATAGTGGTGATGATAGTGATGATGATGATGGTGGTGATGATGATGGTGGTGATGATGATGATGGTAGTGATGGTGATGATGGTAGTGATGGTGATGATGGTAGTGATGGTGGTGATGATGATGGTAGTGATGGTGATGATGGTAGTGATGGTGATGGTGGTGGTGATGATGATGATGGTAGTGATGGTGATGATGGTAGTGATGATGATGATGGTAGTGATGGTGACTACTGCCATAACCCCACGTCCGCACAAAGGCCGCGCTCGCCACCTCGGGGCGTTCCGATTTGGCCCGCGCAGTTTGCTTTCTGCTCAACCTCGATTGTCAACCGGGGCCCCCAACACCGTCCTCGCACAATGACAACGCGATGGCTGCGCTTTTAAATTGAAATGAAATTGTTTATTTTCACCTCAAAGACGCTGACGACGACGACGCGGCCAAGATGGCGCAGCAATATTGAGTGCTTTTACAAAGTGTGGTGCACTATGGACATTATACTTTGCTGTTTCCACTTTTCAGTTGACACAAAAGCTTGGAGAGATTGTCATGGTTAAAATATATTTAGCAAAAAAGAAGCTATACTGCACCGTATCTTCTTGTATATAATGCGTTGCAGGACATTTTAAAAAAAGTATTCATTAGTGCCTCTGATAATTTCATGAGTAATGTCCACCCTGCATTACCAAACACTGGCGGGGTATGGTTATGTGCAGATGGTTCATTTCAAGACAATTTTTGATGCCAAATTACATGGATTTCGCTGAAGGTTCCATAATTTATAATCCAACGAGTGCATATATTTTGTTAAATTACAGTACACATTTAGAATTTGTTATGCATGCAACATCATTGGTAAGCCAATTAAGACAAGCATTCATCCCACGTTATAACATTAAATTCTTAAATCATACAGGCTTAGTATTTGTGATTTATGACCACTGCACCACATTTGACTTTGCTTTTTTCAGTTTTTTACCTGTTGTGTTGACATGCAGTCTTATTAAATATCTGTCATCACTATTTTATTGCAGAGATTTGTGTGGTTTCAGAGTGAAAAGAGACCAATGCCTAAAGTCAGTCCACAAAAAAGTTACAAAAGGTAAAAGAAATCAGTCCTCAGCCCCAAACACCAACATTTCTACAAACAGTGTGCACGCATGTGTTTTAAAGGGTTGAAAAGTATTTTAGTTTCTATGCCATCTGGACATTTTTAAATCCTTTATATTAAGTTCGCTTGCTTGCGTGCTTGCGTGCGTGCTTGCTTGCTTACGACCGTGCAAATCTTTCGGTCGTTTTTTAACCCACTTCCCGTGATCCAATCGAGCTGACATTTTCCACACAGACTCGTTGTGCCAGACAATTAATGTTCGTGAAAAAAATTCCCAAAATTTTACACTTTTTAGGCAAAAAAAAATTATTTAACATATATTCAAATAGAACTCATTCATCGCTTTGGCTGAACGTCACAGTATACGAGCCCAGAGCGTAAACCCGTCCACAGGCCGTGGCGGAGTAGCGCAGTTGGTAGCGCCCTCGCTTCCCATGCCAAAGGTCGCGGGATCGATCCCCACGTCCTCCACAGGCGAATATATTTTTAAATCCTTTATATTAAGTTCGCTGCCACGCATATAAAGGATTTATAGTGAAAAACGTTGTTTTTACGGGTTATACTTATTAACCACTTGTTTGCCTGTCATAACTTGTCGAGATTCACTTTTAATTATGAAAGCCTTTTTGTGTTGTCCTCAAGTATACATTCATGTAACTAAAACCATTCTAACAATTTTAGCTACCATATTGTCAAACAATGGAAACACATTTCACTTTGGAGCTTGTCACACTTTCTATAGTGATTTGGAAATTTTACTAAATGATGTTATTCATTTTTTTACTGAAAAACTTGTTCTAATATTTTTGTTGTTGTTGTTGCTTGCTGTCAAGAATATTATTCATATATGTGTAAGTGGTTTCTCTGAAAGTTACATAATTATTCTACAGAAGAGCCTAACCATTAACCAATGTCATATTTTTATGCAGGTTCCTAAAGATATGAAATTTAATTTGGCATGAGTCTTGACTTAGAGCTTTCGTGACTGCAGGAATTCATATTCTTTGGGTCTTTTGGTAAAGTCACGTAGATAGTTTATTTGAACCTATCTACGTGACTTTGAACCTATCTACGTGACTGTACCGAAAGACCCAAAGAATCTGAATTTGGCATACACTTAGTTTATTTACAATATTCTTGGTTCTTTCGGTAAAGTCACGTAGAAGGGAAATAATAAAATAATATAAATAGCTGTGGATTTCACACCTGATGATGATGATTTTAACACGTAGGCTTTCGCGACCATTCTGGCGAATTGCCCGATGATGCTGGATGCAATTACCAGCGAAACGTCGTACTACTCAAAATTTGTAAATGTTGTGGTTTCACGCTTCAACACACCGGTGTGGGGGCTAAAGCAGTGAACTATTTGTCTTTTGTCAACGTGACACTTTTTTTACCGATTGGCCGTGTCGGGTGGTGGAGGGTTACGACACATTTATAAATAACGCGGCGATCTAAACCCAAACACGTTGACTATTGATGATAGCTTGTGTTGCAGTCGAAACGTCGTGATAATTTTTTATTGTTTTATATTTATATTATTTTATTATTTCCCTTCTACGTGATTTTACTGAACGAACCAAGAATATGAATCCCTGCAGTCATGAAAGCTTTAAGTCAAATCTTATTTACAATGTTCAACATTTAAACAAAATTTTGTTAACATTGAATCACAAGCAAAAATCCGTGGTTTAGCCACCTTTGTAAAATGTTTTAATCTTTAAAACAGCTTTCTGGCATTGCCGATGTTAAACTATTTTCACATGAAATTTGCATGTGTAGTTGCAAGACAGTTATTGTGTTCTAGTCACAAAGCATCTTCATTCGTGTCGGCAAATCGCAAGTGGCCTTTCTGCCCCTCTGACATACAGTTTACTTAATGGAGCACATAATTACACTTCAGACTTTAATGACATTTTTACACGGATGCATAAAATCTGCAGTGGAATTGTCTGGGTATATTATTTCAGAAGGACACCCTTTTGGATAGCCTTAGAAAAGTCATTCAAGATTAACTGAAAATGCCCATTTTAATTTGAAGTGCTGTGTATAAACCACTCATTAAATAGTTTTTGCATCAAGTGTGTTTAATAGTTCAGTATATATCTATCACTTCATACACCACTTGTTTTGATGACATTTGTGTATATCCATTAGGTTTTAATGGAAATTCTCAATTTCACACCATTTTAAGAGTGAGATGCACACTTTGGTATTTAAATCCTTTATATTAAGTTCGCTTGCTTGCTTAGGACCGTGCAAATCTTTCGGTCGTTTTTTAACCCACTTCCCATGATCCAATCGAGCTGACATTTTCCACACAGACTCGTTGTGTGTGACAATTAATTTTCGTGAAAACATTTTCCCTAAACTTTACACTGTTTAGGGGAAAAAAATGTAATATTTAATTACCAATTGCTTAATGCTGGCAGACAATCATCTGACCCATAGGTGGCAGCCATTTCAAGCCAGAGGACGAGAGGACTCTAGCCGCCACGCATATAAAGGATTTATAGTGAAAAACTTTGTTTTTACGGGTTAATTTTTTTTACTATTGAGTGTTGTGAATACACCTCCCTTGGCTGATGGTAAGATTCATGTTTAATTGTTTTTATATTATTTAACATTGTTATAATTGTTATTTCTACAGAAATGATGATTCAAAGAGGTCAGTATTTGTTTTTTTGCTGTTTTTTTTTATAGCAAGCTGAATGATATATCTAGTGACCATTGTTTGATTGTTAAATGCATTTTTGAGCACCTGAGTTAAGTCAATGTCAAAAACATGCAACGTTAAAAAAATAAACCCGTAAAAACAAAGTTTTTCACTCTAAATCCTTTATATGCGTGGCGGCTAGAGTCCTCTCGTCCTCTGGCTTGAGATGGCTGCCACCTATGGGTCAGATGATTGCATGGCACCATTAAGCAATTGGTAATTAAATATTTAATTTGTTTTCCCTAAACAGTGTAAAATTTTGGAAAAAAAATTTTCACGAACATTAATTGTCACGCACAACGAGTCTGTGTGCAAAATGTCAGCTCGATTGGATCACGGGAAGTGGGTTAAAAAACGACCGAAAGGTTTGCACGGTCGTAAGCAAGCAAGCAAGCGAACTTAATATAAAGGATTTAAAAAGATGGCAATTTTTTATAGAATGTCCCTAAAAATATATAATGGTTCTATAGTTATCCTTGCATGTCTTATTTCTCATTAAAATAAATAATTTGCCTTTATGCTCAGCTATGTATTAATTCCAGTAACTCAGCACCTGTGTTTCGCAAAAGTTAGGCCAATGTTTGCAAGTCTATTTTCAGGTGGCGTCTGCACGCACGATAATGCATGGAAGCTTTCTCCTCAGGCGTTCGCCTGAGCGGTCATCGAGCCAAGACTCGAGGCACCGCTCGACCCGTGATAAGTCCCGGTCACCACCCTCGTCTCGCGATGGCCACCGCGACTCATCAGCAAGGAGTGGCAGAGAAAAACGTGCCAGCCGGGAGCGCCGTGACGACCGCAGGCGTTCAAAGGAGGGGTCGCGTGAGCGGAGGAGCTCGCGGGAGAGGGATGACAGGAGGGTGCCACGGCTTTTCCCATCCCAGGACAGGATGGCCTCGCGGAATGAGCGGCCTGTGTTCCATGGCGGTCCCCATTACATAATGAACAGCAAACCACTGATGGGCAGCATGCCTGGCCGGGGTGGAATGCCTTGCAGAGGGGGGATGCCCAATAGGGGTGGCATGGGGGGCATGCACGACAGAGGGGGCATGGGTGGTAGAGGCGGCATGCACGATAGGGAGGGCATGGGTGGAAGAGACGGCATGCACGATAGGAAGGGCATGGGTGATAGAGACGGCATGCACGATAGGGAGGGCATGGGTGGTAGAGGCAGCATGTTCGATAGGGAGGGCATGGGTGGAAGAGGCAGCATGCACGATAGGGAGGGCATGGGTGGAAGAGACGGCATGCACGATAGGGAGGGCATGGGTGGTAGAGGCAGCATGTTCGATAGGGAGGGCATGGGTGGTAGAGGCAGCATGTTCGATAGGGAGGGCATGGGTGGAAGAGGCAGCATGCACGATAGGGAGGGCATGGGTGGAAGAGACGGCATGCACGATAGGGAGGGCATGGGTGGTAGAGGCAGCATGTTCGATAGGGAGGGCATGGCTGGCAGAGGAGGTATGATTGATAGACGAGGCATGCACGAAAGACGGGATAATTACGGAAGAGGGGGCATGCGAGAAAGAGGGGGCATGCACGAAAGAGGGGGCATGCACGAAAGAGGGGACATGCACGAAAGAGGGGACATGCACGAAAGAGGGGACATGCACGAAAGAGGGGACATGCAGGAAAGAGGGGACATGCACGAAAGAGGGGACATGCCCGGTCGGGGGGGCATGCCCGGTCGGGGGGGCATGTCCGGCAGGGGAGGCTATGGAAAAAAGGGACCCAACACTTCGCTGTGGGGTGAAGAGGACCAGAACGAGCCGCCTTTCAGGTAACTGGAGTATTCATTACAGAGCACGATTGGTATTTTGAGCGATGTTTTTGATTGTGAGAAATGGTGTAATGGTGTTTTTTTTATTTTATAGAGGGCCATCATACGATGATGAAGACCAGCGACCAGCCAGAGACATGCCTTCATCAGGTCTGTCAGATTATTATTTCATGTGTGTGATCTAGATATAAATTCTATTCAAAAAGTTTTCAAAAAATATATATAGATGAAGGGACTACCGCGCATTATGTAATGTGCTTAGCTTTTTTCTCGTGCATACACTAACTTAGGTTCAGTTTTTAATGTTTTATTTGCTGGTGCCATCTATAATTCTGCCCTCCAAACTCTTCAGTTCTAACTTGTCACTTATTAAGATGACATTTATCGAGTATGTTACAGTTTTTAACATTTAGGGTGCATTAGATATGTAGTCAAATGTGATGAAGGATTTTTTTTATTATTATTGCAGCTTGCTTCAGACAGCATTAGAAATTTGAGGAAAATTGTAATATTCTAACTATGTGCAGTTGTCTTGCGCTGAATGCTTTCAACTATATTTTGGTCAGGAGATGAAATCAAGCGTGAAGAGCTCTACCTAAAGTTTTATGATGAAATCTCTAAACAGTATGACAGTGAGAGACCTGTGGACTGTGTTGTCATTGTGGCTTCACGGCAGCAAAAGTGAGTGGTGACATTTCGTGTGGATCTGCCACTGGCATCTGCTCCATATTGACTGCAGGATTTTATTTACATACTCTTAGTTCTTTCGGTAAAGTCACGTAGAAGGGAAACAAGTATAACCCGTAAAAACAAAGTTTTTCACTCTAAATCCTTTATATGCGTGGCATCGGCTAGAGTCCTCTCGTCCTCTGGCTTGAGATGGCTGCCACCTATGGGTCAGATGATTGTCTGCCAGTATTAAGCAATTGGTAATTAAATATTTAATTTGTTTTCTCTAAACAGTGTAAAATTTTGGAGAAAAAATTTCACGAACATTAATTGTCACGCACAACGAGTCTGTGTGCAAAATGTCAGCTCGATTGGATCACGGGAAGTGGGTTAAACAACGACCGAAAGATTTGCACGGTCGTAAGCAAGCAAGCACGCAAGCAAGCAAGCAAGCGAACTTAATATAAAGGATTTAAAAAGAATATCAATCCCTGCAGTCACAAAAGCTTTAAATCAAGATTTTATTTACCCTGCCATTAAGTAAGTGATTACGTCATATTTGGCTACAATTCCCATGTAATGAGAAAAGGATATTCTTACAGTGATGCTGTATTGACACTAGGTGGAGACTTTAGGCTGGAGGAATTGTCATTCGGAAATGTAGAATTTTACATTCCGTAACTGAAAATGAATTACACACGTAAACGAAGTATAACTCCTAATATTTTATCGTGTAAAATTTTACAATCACGTTCCTATTTCACGAAAGCTTCAAGCGCTTTTGAGTTTAAACAAAAAGCTTGACTTTTACACAAGGTCATTAGTTGATACTTTTGAACGTTTATATATGATGAAATAGCAATGGATTGGCTATTCCTGCTGGAAAATAATTAAGTAAAATTATTTGACTGGAGTTTCAACACTGAAAAAAATTGCGAATTTTGAATTACCAAAAATTATCATCTCCGTGCACCATTCTCTTACCGGCTTGATCTCAGTCCAGTTCTTTCACGGAACTTTGAGTATCTGACGTGGTCAACCACTTGTCAGTAGAAATAATATTTTGCAGAATTGCAAAATCAAACTTTTACAATGGATGCTTCCTTCTAATTATCAACTCAGCTGAAATTGGAAAACTTACTATAATTGAAGGTACATTTTTGGTGAGAGTCTGGAATTCAGGCCCACTGTAATATCATTGTTGGTGATTTGATATAAACACACGTTAACCCTTAGAGCCTCCTCAAATCTATATTGTCATGAATTCCTTATACTTTTTTCTTATTTAGCTGGGAGGGCATCTTGTAAAGTCTGCTCGCATTGCAATCAAGCGTTTGCGAACTGATAGCCCAGTCAGAAAGAGACTCAGCCCATACGACATCTGCGTTCTGTAAAATTAGTATCAGTTTTTGGGAATTCGGTGGTGGATCTTCGGAAGAGAGACTGACTCAGAAACTGCCTATGACGATGACTGCTACCAAGTACTCATTTAAGTATGTGACACAATTTTTAAATCCTTTATATTAAGTTCGCATGCTTGCTTGCTTGCTTGCGTGCTTGCTTACGACCGTGCAAATCTTTCGGTCGTTTTTTAACCCACTTCCCGTGATCCAATCGAGCTGACATTTTCCACACAGACTCGTTGTGCCAGACAATTAATGTTCGTGAAAAAAAATTCCCAAAATTTTACACTTTTTAGGCAAAAATTTTTTATTTTACGTATATTCAAATAGAACTCATTCTTGGCTTTGGTTGAACGTCACAGTATACGAGCCCAGAGCGTAAACCCGTCCACAGGCCGTGGCGGAGTAGCGCAGTTGGTAGCGCCCTCGCTTCCCATGCCAAAGGTCGCGGGATCGATCCCCGCGTCCTCCACAGGCGAATATATATTTAAATCCTTTATATTAAGTTCGCTGCCACGCATATAAAGGATTTATAGTGAAAAACTTTGTTTTTACGGGTTATACTTATTATTGCTCCATTCCTGACTTATTGGTTCTGTGGTGTTGCAGGGACTATGCAGAGAATATAGGAAAGCAAGCTCGGAATATGGGCCTCACTGTGGATCTCATCATGCTGAGCTCGCAGAACCTCCTGGGCCAGGCCCTGAACGATGTAAGGAATGGAGGCTCCGCCTTCGCCATCGCCGTGAAGCCCCAACACGTGACGGACAACTGTTGCTCTGTCCACGTCCTTCAGGGGAACAAGCAACGTAAGCCCTCCGACCCCCGTATGCATCGTGGCAACCGAAAGGCAAGCTTCATTTGTGGATGTGGCCGGCTAGCTTGCTGCTCCATAAAGTCGGAAAAAGTGCGAAGGGAATCGCACTCCGCCATGGGAGAATCGTTGAAATTGGTGAAGGCTTTCTGTAGGCCTGATGATGAACGCTGGTCTTGTAAAAGTTGTGCAAACCTAATTTTTTTTTCACAGCAAAATGTTAACTTGCGTTTGGTGTCACCAGCCATGATGGAAAATGTTTTTCACCCAATAGGGAAGTTGAATTTTTTAGTTCCACGTGCATTGTTCGTTTTTAATTTCAAATTATACGTAATTATCGATTGGCAAAATATAATTTTGCGTACATCCATAGGTGCAATGTATGACAGTATTTTTTTTAATCCTTTATATTAAGTTCGCTTGCTTGCTTACGACCGTGCAAATCTTTCGGTCGTTTTTTAACCCACTTCCCGTGATCCAATCGAGCTGACATTTTGCACACAGACTCGTTGTGCGTGACAATTAATGTTCGTGAAAATCATTTTCCGAAATGTTACACTTTTTAGGACAAAAATATTATATTTAATTACCAATTGCTTAATGGTGCAATGCAATCATCTGACCCATAGGTGGCAGCCATCTCAAGCCAGAGGACGAGAGGACTCTAGCCGCCACGCATGTAAAGGATTTAGAGTGGAAAACTTTGTTTTTACGGGTTATACTTATTTGCAATGCAATATCGTTTTCGCCTTTGTGTTCCTTTCAAATAAATGGAAACAAAGATTAAATAAACCTATGTTGTTGGGCTTACAGAGAAAAAAAAAATTCTCTGTTTCGATGCCACTGAAGGTGGCGTTTGTAGTGTTTGACTTTATCCGGGTAGCTTCGATGTGGCGCCATAAACATCGCGTTTTCCACCAGAACACCACCACACGCCTTTGCCCGTGGCCATGGAGCTCGTGGGTCGCGAGTTTGAGTCTTACATGGGCGACCTACGCGAGCGGCGGCGGCGGCGGCGGAGTGAGATCGCCAGACAAGCGGCCGAGCGCGCCGACAGCGTCTTGCGGCGCCAGCAGCGGCCGCACCGTTTCTCGCAAGTGCCGGAATTTCGAACTGGCTTTTCGACACAGGCCCCCCCCCGCGCGTGCCCCACCAGCTCCGGACACCCTGGCCCCACCGCTACATGCGCGAGCGTCGCCCACAGATTCACCTCACCGGCCCGGTCCCCGCGCGCGGCAACACGTCCAGGTACCCGAGTGAGCGGGCGGCAGCGGCAGCGGCCTACTCGCAGCATGCCAACTCGCCGTCGTCGTCGCTACGCAGCGCTCTGAGCGAGGCGAAGGACATGTCCCTGGAAGAGCTGGATCGCATCTCGGAGCAAGTGCGCTTTCTGCGTGAAAAGGCGCTCGACGAAAGAGGTACGGTGGCAGCGTGCGGGGGACTCTAGGGGCACTGGTGCTGTGTGTCTTGGGGTTGCTGCAGATAAGTGGTAGGCATTGGTGATGTCTCGTAGGCAATGTTAAGGCATTATCCGGGAAGATTGTAAAATATATTTTGGGTTAACTGTGACTGAAGCCATGAAACTTGACTTGAATTCCGGCACTACTGGAACACTCGAGGAAACTATTGAGAATAGCATTATATGTACTACGAAACTACAGTATATAATATGAACACTGCACATACGCTCATACTATGATGAGTTTAAACCAATAAAATAAGACTAACAATACCTCGTAAGTTGAATTCCACCTCTAGAATAACTTTAAATTTTCATGTATAACTACTATATGAATAAGAGCACCACTCTATTCATATAGTAACAAACAAAAACTTAACCTTACACTCAAAGTATAACTTGAACACTTTACAAGTAGATTAGTATAATCACCGAAACAGTGTAGTTATTTACAAACGGCTGTAAGTTATTAGTATAATGACATTACATCTATAACAACAATAAGCCTACCAAGATTGAAGAGGGCAAGAAATCTTGAAGTCATCGTCATTACCACATCAAAGGTGAGATTATCTTGTTACGGAGGCCAGGGGCCTGGGCACAGAAACATTGCGTAAATCTAAGCAGGACGCGGATCGGTGTACGCCGCGAAAAGTTCGTAGTGAGAAAAGCGAAGTTTACAGACGTGGATGGCACGTTGGCTTTCGCTATGGATCACGTCATCACTCCCACTCCACCGGCCGGTCGGTCGGCTGCAACAGGGATTTTGGCACCACTTCCCATGGACGCTGCTTCTGCTGCAGCAGCAGCGGCAGCAGCATCAGCTCGTTGGCTTTCGCTATGGATCACGTCATCACTCCCACTCCACCGGCCGGTCGGTCGGCTGCAACAGGGATTTTGGCACTACTTCCCATGGACGCTGCTTCTGCTGCAGCAGCAGCAGCAGCAGCATCAGCTCGTTGGCTTTCGCTATGGATCACGTCATCACTCCCACTCCACCGGCCGGTCGGCTGCAACAGGGATTTTGGCACCACTTCCCATGGACGCTGCTTCTGCTGCAGCAGCAGCAGCAGCAGCATCAGCTCGTTGGCTTTCGCTATGGATCACGTCATCACTCCCACTCCACCGGTCGGTCGGCTGCAACAGGGATTTTGGCACCACTTCCCATGGACGCTGCTTCTGCTGCAGCAGCAGCATCAGCTCGTTGGCTTTCGCTATGGATCACGTCATCACTCCCACTCCACCGGCCGGTCGGTCGGCTGCAACAGGGATTTTGGCACCACTTCCCATGGACGCTGCTTCTGCTGCAGCAGCAGCATCAGCTCGTTGGCTTTTGCTATGGATCACGTCATCACTCCCACTCCACCGGCCGGTCGGCTGCAACAGGGATTTTGGCACCACTTCCCATGGACGCTGCTTCTGCTGCAGCAGCAGCAGCATCAGCTCGTTGGCTTTCGCTATGGATCACGTCATCAGTCCCACTCCACCGGCCGGTCGGCTGCAACAGGGATTTTGGCACCACTTCCCATGGATGCTGCAGCTGCAGCAGCAGCATCAGCTCGTTGGCTTTCGCTATGGATCACGTCATCACTCCCACTCCACCGGCCGGTCGGTCGGCTGCAACAGGGATTTTGGCACCACTTCCCATGGACGCTGCTGCAGCAGCAGCAGCATCAGCTCGTTGGCTTTCGCTATGGATCACGTCATCACTCCCACTCTACCGGCCGGTCGGCTGCAACAGGGATTTTGGCACCACTTCCCATGGACGCTGCTTCTGCTGCAGCAGCAGCATCAGCTCGTTGGCTTTCGCTATGGATCACGTCATCACTCCCACTCCACCGGCCGGTCGGTCGGCTGCAACAGGGATTTTGGCACCACTTCCCATGGACGCTGCTTCTGCTGCAGCAGCAGCATCAGCTCGTTGGCTTTTGCTATGGATCACGTCATCACTCCCACTCCACCGGCCGGTCGGCTGCAACAGGGATTTTGGCACCACTTCCCATGGACGCTGCTTCTGCTGCAGCAGCAGCAGCATCAGCTCCGTTTCTCTTGGGAGAGGAGTGAACTTCACATTTGAGGTGGCCACTTGGTAATCCGGGTGTCCGTTTCCATGAAATTAACCCACAATTTAGCGGTAGCTGCGCATTAAAGGTGCGTGCGTGGCAGAGGTAAGCACAGCAGCGTTGCTCATGTTACAGTTGATTATCTCGTCAATAGTGAACCATGTTAGGAAGTGATTAATGTTGGTATAGTATATTGCAGGGGTCGGGAACCTTTTTGACTGGGAGAGCCATAAAAGCCAAATATTTCTAAATATATTTCATTGAGAGCCATATAGTATTTGTAACGTATAATAAATTAAATATGTCTTACTTTTAATGCGACTTCTGGTGCTGCGTGGTTTTGCTGATGGCCTTGTAGTCTGGTTCGTACGTGGTGAGGTTGAGCTTCGTGCAGGCGTTGAGGCCCCGTGACCCGTGAAATTTATCTTCAAAACTAATTTCTGTTTACTTTAAAATGACACGGTATTATTAAGCAATATCACAAGTATTTTAAATTCAGTTCCAAACTGATTTTTGTATTTTTTTTTCAACTCAAAATTGTCTGGGAGCCATATGCCGTCACCAGAAGAGCCATATATGGCTCGCGAGCCATAGGTTCCCGACCGCTGTTGTAGATAATTGTCAGTCTTTGCCTAATGCTGTAATGTTGCAGTTAAAGACCCTGTGAATATCATTCGCAACATTGAACGATTGTGCAAAATCAACATTTTAAATGGACACCCGAGTAAGCGAGATGTCCCATCTCACGAGGTTTTTTTTTCCTTCAGCTAAAATTCTGAATTCTGCCTTGAAGAAATTATGTTTGCAGTGTTTACATAAGCTGTTGTATTACCTGCCTCAAGCCCTAATGTTAATATTCAGTTTGTAAATAGGAAAGCAAATTTGGTGGAGAGGCTCAATTTAAGATGTCTTCATATGGTGTGTTTTTCAGTGTCTTTTTTAAAATCCTTTATATTAAGTTCGCTTGCTTGCTTGCGTGCTTGCTTGCTTACGACCGTGCAAATATTTCGGTCGTTTTTTAACCCACTTCCCGTGATCCAATCGAGCTGACATTTTCCACACAGACTCGTTGTGCCAGACAATTATTGTTCGTGAAAAAAAATTCTCCAAATTTTACACTGTTTAGGCAAAAAAAAATTATTTTACATATATTCAAATAGAACGCATTCATGGCTTTGGCTGAACGTCACAGTGTAGGAGCCCAGAGCGTAACCCATCCACAGGCCGTGGCGGAGTAGCGCAGTTGGTAGCGCCCTCGCTTCCCATGCCAAAGGTCGCGGGATCGATCCCCGCGTCCTCCACAGGCGAATATATTTTTAAATCCTTTATATTAAGTTCGCTGCCACGCATATAAAGGATTTATAGTGAAAAACTTTGTTTTTACGGGTTATACTTATTTCTGGCATTGCATTCATTTTGGCTCAGGGTATGTGAATATTATTTTAGAGTTTTTTTGATAATTCCCATTTTTTCAATTTGTCATTTCTTATGTCCTTCAGCAAGGGTGATTTTAGAATTTCACCATTTTTATTACTGCAGTACAGAAACTAAACTTGGTAAGGCGTTACACCTTTTCACATCTAGCAGCTTTCCTCTACGACGAAGAGAAACACATTTCTAGAAAAAAAATAGTCAATGTAGCCTCTTTAACACGTCACATATTTTGATTTCAATTGTGTGCCAGGAATGCGTAATCAGCCAGCCGCCCCGCCACGCTTGGCTGAGGGAGGGATTGGAATGCACCATCTTCAACAGAACACACCACCGGCTCGCCAGAGACTTGACCAACAACTGCCCAACATGGCAAGCAAAGCCGTAGGCGCGTACGCTAACAGAGCGGCGGCCGACGCGCCCGGCGCTGCTTTTAACAGCGGTAACAACAACAACGACGGCGGCGGTGGAGGTGCAATGGCGGCGGGGATGGGAAGGCAGGGGAGCTTGCCCCCATCGGGCCACACGGCGGGCAGACAGCAGGCGAACAACATGGGGCAAGTGGCGGCGTCGCGTCCTCTCTCCCCGCTGCGACGCAACTCGCGCTGGCTGCCAGGAACGCCGTCGGTAGGCGCGCAGTCCGAGTTGAGCCACGCACCCATGGAGGATGCGCTGCAGCCGCGCGCCACCACCTCTGCGCAGGGAGCTCAGGGTCAGGTCGGTGGTTACGGCAACTACGGCAACATGGGCAGGGATTTCTCGGACCAAGGCGTGCGAATGCCGTCGCAGCAGCAGCAGCAACTGGTGCCTCCGCAACAGCAGGAGCGCGTCACCACCAGCACGACATTCGGTCCCACCACTGTAAACCTGTCGTCTCTCGGCCTGGATAACCCCAACGTGCGCAAGGCGCTTGACATGCTCATGCAGAGCGCTCCGGCGATATCGCAGCTCGTTAAGCAGGCATCGGCTGCCGTGTCGCAGAAGGGGCAGTCGGCGGCTTTGGTGGAGCCGCAAGCACCCGTGTTTCGGTCGCCACCGCAGCAGCAACAGCAGCAACAGCGGCCACTGATGCAGCAGCAACAAATGCCCTCGCAGCCGACCCACGGCATGGGCCAGCAGCAGGGCTATGGAGAGGAGAAAGGTTGGGCCAGACAGCAGCAGCCAGCCTTTCGGCAGCAGCACCCGCAGTTCCAACAGCAGGCCCGCTGGGATGAACAGTACCAGCAGCGCTACTGAAGCATGAATATGGAACCACGTTTTGAGAAGTCTGGGCAACCCTACTTTAGGTGTATTGAGAGGTCAGGGGTACACGATGCATTGCTTTATGAATAGTAGGGTAGAAGGCTTGCTGTTCCTCCGGCCACACACAATCATGTAATGGGCGCAAAGCTGCACACACACACCTAGAGAAAAGCATTGTACCGTGTACCCCAGCGGTCGGGAACCTATGGCTCGCGAGCCATATATGGCTCTTTTGGTGACGGCATATGGCTCCCAGACAATTTTGAGTTGAAAAAATAAATAAAAATCAGTTTGGAACTGATTTTAAAATACTTGTGATATTGCTTAATAATACTGTCTCATTTTAAAGTAAACACAAATTAGTTTTGAAGATAAATTTCACGGGTCACGGGGCCTCAACGCCTGCATGAAGCTCAGCCTCACCACGTACGAACCAGACTACACAAGGCCATCAGCAAAACCACGCAGCACCAGAAGTCGCATTAAAAGTAAGACATTTAATTTATTATACGTAAAAATTACTATATGGCTCTCAATGCAATATATTTAGAAATATTTGGCTTTTATGGCTCTCCCAGTCAAAAAGGTTCCCGACCCCTGGTGTACCCCTTGCTGTGGAGTTGGCACTGGGAGAGAGAATGGTAAGTGCGTGTATCAGGCGGCTGGTGTAATGTTTTTCAACGGAGCGAGTGAAGCATGTTCCCGGAGCAGCAGGGTCTACAATTGAGCTGTGGTGCACTGCAAGAAATTGAGGCTGGCAGTTTTCCACAGATGCAGGGAGCATCCTAATGGTTGGAGGTGTGCTGGTGTGCAGGCAGTGTCAGTGTGGTTGAATCAAGCGACTCGTAAATTATTTCCTGATACTTTAAGAATGGTACACGTGAAACGGGTTCCGGAGACACTTGTAGATGTAACTTCTTTATTACAATACAACACTCCAACAGTCCAACTCTCCAACAGTCCTGATACTCTGTTACAGCCTAGGTACACAGCCTAGCTACACAGCCTAGATATTCTACTCTGGCTACGCTCCGGAACTCGCCCTCACAAGGTCGTAGAGTCGGGAGTTCCAGAGTCCCAGCGCTGGCTCTCACAGCATCCCAGGGTCTTCAGATGGCTGGTCGTGGGTCTTGGGTCTTGAGTTACAACTGGGCCCCGATCGTCCAGGGAGCTCTCCTTTTATGCCTGGTCCAACGAGCGGTGGGGCCGTGTGCGCCACCAGACATCCCACAGAGCACACACAGCCCCCCCCCCCCGTTGGCGGCGCCCAGAGGCTTAAGCGTCTGGGCCCCCTGGGAACCCAGCGCCTGGCGCCCAGAGGCTTAAGTGTCTGGACCCCCTGGGAACCCAACGCCTGGCGTCCAGAGGCTTAAGTGTCTGGACCCCCTGGGAACCCAACGCCTGGCGCCCAGAGGCTTAAGCGTTTGGACCCTCTGGGAACCCAGCGCCTGGCGCCCAGAGGCTTAAGCGTCTGGACCCCCTGGGAACCCAGCGCCTGGCGCCCAGAGGCTTAAGTGTCTGGACCCCCTGGGAACCCAGCGCCTGGCGCCCAGAGGCTTAAGCGTCTGGACCCCCTGGGAACCCAGCGCCTGGCGCCCAGAGGCTTAAGCGTCTGGACCCGCCCGGGATCCCAGAGCCCCCAGCAGCCCCTCCCCTCTTGGGCTGGCACAGTGGCCCCTCTCATGGCACTGCACCTGTAGTATAAATGGGCTGTTCTATGGCGACAGTGGGTGTACTATACACAAGGGCTCACTAGAGGGCACATTCCAGATGTGACGGAGCACGTAGCCCAGAAGGGGATGGCCACGTGCTGACTCAGCAATCTTTGAAATACGTAATCGACCAGGCTATGCGTTGTGTGTTGACCGACTCTCTGTGTTGTATTACATAACATTTCGATATTTTGCTAGGTTATTTAATTTAGTGTGTTCTTTCTCCCTCTCTCCTAATGTTCAAGCCTGCGTACTTTACTACGCGTCTCTTCGTACTCATTGACATGTTAATGTTTTCTCTAACCCCTCCCTCTCTCTGCCTCCGCCCCCCTCTGTCTATTTAAGGCCTCGCCACAGAGACGATCCCCCCTCTCTGTGCCTGTGTTGCTCTCTCTCTGTGTACCTTGGTGATGTCTGTCTGCTTATATGTTTGTCTATAGTTTTCTGGTTAGATTTTATGTCGCTATTTCATTTATACCCGATGACGATTGCTTGTGTTGCAATCGAAACGTCGTATTATGCTAGTATTTAATTTATTATTTTATCTTTATACGTGACTTCACCGAAAGAACCAAAGAGTAATTCCTGCAGTCACGAAAGCTCCAAATTTAAGATCGTGATGTGGACCCAGAGTGTGACTGACGGGGAGGGGGGGGGGGGGTGCGGAGTCCCCGCGTGGTTCTTCAACCGCGGGAAAGAAGTCGTCCACTTCCATCTTCGCTTTTCAGCCTCCGTACGCGTCGCCTGTTCCCGTCCAACGGTAGCGAAGGGGTTCCGCTCAAACGGCGAAGTGGGTAGGGACGGCGGCCACCACCTTACGTGCTTAGCCCGCGATGAGCGCAGTCGCTCGCAATGTGCTTGGTTCACCTGGGAACGTTGAAATCAATAAAAGTAAAATAAAAATCACGACGTTTCGGAGGCAACACAAGCTTCCGTCTTCAGTGGAACCGTCACAGCCACGACAGCTGCATCAAGTAAATGAGAGATTGCAATAGACTGCATTCTATTCCTAGTCTTAAGCCTCACCTTACCAAATTAATAAAAAGTGTGCCGTACTTGGCCCTTCCCCCCTCTCCAACCATTATATATACGGAGTGGTAGCTCTTGCGATCTCTCATTTACTTGATACAGCTGTCGTGGCTGTGACGGTTCCACCTGAAGACGGAAGCTTGTGTTGCCTCCGAAACGTCGTGATTTTTATTTTATTTACTTTTATTAATTTTAATGTTTTACCTACACGGTGACTTTACCGAAAAACCTAAGAATATGAATCCTTGCAGTCACGAAAGCTTCAAATCTAGAATCACCTTGGAACGTTGAATAGTGTTGGTTGTGTGAGAGAATAAAACTTGCTGCCTCCCAGTCTTGGCGTGCGCCTGATGAGAACCCACTGCATTTGCGTTGATGTGTGGTAATGGGATGTTGTGGGCGTATGTTTTTTTATCTGTACAAGGGAGATCGTTTAAACGCAGTTTTTGTGTATATCTGGTGCATAATGGTTGAATGATAGCTTTCAAACACTGCGCAAAATTCATGCAGAACTCCTGTGATCCGCTGTGACACGGGGGAACACCAATAGAGCTGCTGATCTTATTATCTGTGGGGCCATCTGCGAATCTTTACCTTCCAGCTAAAAGGAGCAAAATGACAGATAACCTCGCCGATAAGAGGATGAGAATACCGCGTGACTCCTCTAATCCCAATTTTTATATTTTTCAAAAAAACAATATACACAACACCACGTCACCTGCTGTTCAGATTTGGCCACAGCTGTTCACAAACCGCATAGCCAACATCTTAAATGCCGTTTGTTTTGTCAATATAAATCGGAGCCGGCTGCTACGGTATAATAAGGACGTGCGCCCGCTAAACTCAAGCCCTCGTATCCACCGATGGAGTGAGGAAATATAACGAAAAAATTTAAAACAGAAACTCACGCAAATTAAGAAGTTAGCTAAAGTAACAAAAAGATTTGGGTTGCTTTAATGAAACATCCACCCCGACTCGTGCATTTATACGTTGGCCCAATGCGGAAGCCGCGATGCCACAAAAAACGCGTTCTAAGGAGATTGAACTCTCAATCAGAGGTCGCAACCAGGTACCCGATACCCGTACCCTACCCGATAGCCGTACCCTACCCGATAGCCGTACCCTACCCGATACCCGTACCCTACCCGATACCCGTACCCTACCCGATACCCGTACCCTACCCGATACCCGTACCCTACCCGATACCCATACCCTACCCGATACCCGTACCCTACCCGATACCCGTACCCTACCCGATACCCGTACCCTACCCGATACCCGTACCCTACCCGATACCCGTACCCTACCCGATACCCGTACCCTACCCGATACCCGGCTACCCGTACCCGGCCGGGTACGGGTACCCGTTTGCGACCCTGGTGCGGCCGGGTACGGGTAGGCCGTGAGTCACTGGTGAGTAACCATTTACACCATTGGAACCTCCTTTACCAGTAGAAAAATATGATAATTGTTTTTTTACCCTTTTATCTTGCAACAAAACTGACACCTTTTTTTACAAGGAGTCATGTTTGCATAGACCACAATACCTGCAGCCATAATGCAAACAAAAACATAACTCTGATAATGTAAGCAGATACACACAGACACACACACACAGATACACACAGACACACAGATACACACAGACACACACAGATACACACAGACACACACATACACACAGACACACACACAGACACATACAGATACACACAGACACACACACAGATACACACAGACACACACATACACACAGACACACAGACACACACACAGATACACAAAGACACACACAGATACACACAGACACACAGATACACACAGACACACACAGATACACACAGATACAGACACACACACAGATACACGCTGACACAGATACACACAGACACACACACACACACAGATACCTGTTTGCGACCCTGGTGCGGCCGGGTACGGCTAAGGAATCAAACCCCGTTTGCGACCTCTGCTCCCAACACTCTGGGCTACAAACCCAGCAGAGCTGAATCCCCCGAGCTACGAGGCTGGGAGCCCGACGTGCCGCCCCCACACCGTCGCGTGAGTGGGGTGCCCGCGCTCTGCCGCTAGAATCTTTACAAAAGGCACAGACGGTCGCCTCCCATTGAACCTTGACGACGGAAGAACGTTGAGCAAAGAGACGGTGGAAACGGCGGCGGTGCATTGGGGGGGGGGGGGGGGGGCGAGTAAATGGAACGTGAGGTGGCAAAAATCGATTGGCCGGTGACGCCGCGGTGGCGGCGAGGGTGAAACTCGCTCGCGCTAGAGCCAAGACGTGCGGCCGGTGCCTCTGCCGGCGGCGGCGCCAGCGGCGATCTGCTCTGGGGACTCCTGGTCGGGTCTCGGCGTCGCCCCCCCCCGCTGCTGCGGGAGGAGCTGTGGGAGCTGCTGCTGCGAGAGCTGCTGCTGTGGGAGGAGGTGCCGTGGGAGGAGGTGCCGTGGGAGGAGGTGCCGTGGGCTCCGGCTCGCCGGCGGGATCCGCCACCCTAGAAACGAGTCGAATTTCAGTGTTTTCATTAACAACAATAAATATACACACTCTCTCTCCATGATAGAGGGTTTGTCTGGGTTATATTGCGTGTATAATGTATAGTGCAGTGTATAGTGTAGTGTAGTGTGTAGTGCATAGTGTGGTGTATAGTGTATAGTAGTGTATCGTGTAGTGTATAGTGTAGTGTATAGTAGTTTATAGTGTAGTGTATAGTGTAGTGTATAGTGCAGTGTATAGTGTAGTGTATAGTGTAGTGTATCGTGTAGTGTATAGTAGTGTATAGTGTAGTGTATCGTGTAGTGTATAGTGTAGTGTATAGTGGATAATGTGATCTAAACCCAAACACCTCGATGATGAATAATAATAGTTAACGCCGTCATGTATGAGGAGCGGTGTGAGCGCTCGCGGACTTTACCCAGATCTTTCAAGAATTTGTGAGCTCCTCACACAATCCAGCCTGTGGGTTAAACCCAGGATGGATCATAGGCAGGCCAGCCTAAATGTTTCTAACCGGCGAAGATGCTCCATTAGGGGGGTCCACGTTTCGCAAGCGTAGAGAAGGGAGGGAATGACTGTGGCCGAGAAGACCTGAAGCTTCGTGCGGAGCGACAGACCAGGTAGCTTCCACACAGCGTTACGCAACCGATGAAAAGATATTGCCGCTCGACTGATTCGGAGTGAGACCTCTGCTGTTAAACTGGAGATGGTCATAAGCACACTGCCCAGGTATGAGTAACTCTCCACTCTCTCCACAAATGCCCCATCACCGATTGGGAGTTGTGGGGGTGGAGTGTCCGATGGTACAAAATACCCAGGCAGGTGCTTAGTTTTGGTGGGGCTGATGGTAAGGCCCCACCTCTTAGTGGCACGCTCCAGTCTCAGCAGCAGCGTCTCCAACTCCTCCTCTGAATGAGCAGCTATTACCAAATCATCGGCATACATAACGTGGTTGACCAATAGGGAGCCATCCCTTGACCGCACCGGGGCATCGATCAGCCTCCCATTATATCTGTACCAGATGGAAATTCCCCCGGTACAGCTGTTGAAGGCTTCACTAACCACGTGGTCAAAGTAGATGTTAAATAATGTGGGAGCCAGAGGACATCCATGTCGCACCCCAAGGTGTACAGGGAATGGCTCTGACTCCCGGCCATGTAGTTTTACCCAGGCCCGCTCACCATCATGAAGGTCCTTAATGATCGTGAGCAGAGGGTCAGGGACTCCGAAAGCACGAAAAACAACCCAGAGCCCAGGCCTACTGATGGTATCATAGGCCTTGACCAGTTTAATAAAGCAGAGATGTAGGTCTTGTTAGAATTCCCTACACCTCTGCTGTAGCAGACGGACAGAAAATATGGCATCTGTGCAGGACTGCCCTTTCCTGAAACCACATTGGGGCTCCGCAAGCCTCTCATCAGCGTGCCTAGCAAGGCGATGTTGTGAGATGCCCCTGTAGTTGTTAGTCTGTGCAGGGTCGCCCTTCTTAAAGAGGGGGACCACCAGGGCATCCTCCCAATCCTGCGGAACCCGTCCAGTGGTCCAGACTGTTGTTATGATGTCATATAGGGCAGTCTGTGCACAAACGCCACCCTCCCTCAGCATTTCTCTTGAGAGATCATCTCTGCCCGGTGCCTTTCCTCGTCTCAGGTTCTGGATCGCTTTCAGTACTTCCTTAGGTAAGCACCTCAGCCAGCCACTTACAGGGGGTGACTTCCTCTTCAAATAATGAGGCACCGTAGCCTTAGCAGGGTTATCCTCTCTTTGTCCCACAATGTTTTCCAGGGTGGGAGATTTCCCCTCTCCCAGGACCTCACAGAAATGCTCAGCAAATCTGCAAACCTGTTCCTGGGGGTCGGAGATTGGATCACCGTTCTTTCCCCTAATGATGGTAATAGGTGTGGTGCTGCAGGTTACTTTTTTATGGAATTAAACGATTTGTGATCGCAGGCCATTGAGGCAGACTTCATCTCTTCAGGAACCTGCAATCACCAACCATCCTTGCAGCGCCTTAAGGCTCTCCAAACCTCTAAACGAAGGCTGCGGTAAGCCTCCTCATTCTCGGACGTGGGATGCTGTAGACGATGAGAGTGGGCCTGTCGCTTTTTCTCAGCCAGCCTGAACACCTCGTCTGTCAGCCAGGCTCTCTGAGGAGGTCTGGACCGTGTACTCAAAGCAGCCATTGCAGCTGCATGAGCCACAGTCCTAAACCTCGCCCATTTCCCCTCGACATGAGGAATGAGGGACGATGCCAACCCCAGCCGCAAGCAATGATGAAATTCTCGCTTCAAACTTTCATCAGCTGAGACCAGGCCACCTTAGGTTGGAATGGGGTCCTGGGTGTAGACCCACCACCGGAGTGGAAGAATGGCAGGCGCATCTTACAGATGACAAGTCGATGGTCAGAGGGCAGATCAGCTCCACGGTAGGTCCTGGTGTCAAGGACATGGGCCCGCATCCACTGTTCCGTCACAATGTAGTCCAGCAGATGTTCTTGCCTGTGTAGTGACTGTGATTGTCACTGCGTGGTGCCGGGCTTACGAAGCCACGGCGGATGATGTGTTGGCATTACGTGTAGCCCGCTAGCAGGGCGTAGTACCAGCCCTAGCGGGGCTTGGGTGAGCGCTGGTCAGCGCGGAGGCACCACGTAGAGCATGCGGTGCGGGATCCTGGCGAGGGAGCGAGAGGGAGCGTCAGCCAGCCAGGGTTACGTTGGGGCACGATACGCTGGTTGACCTGCCGACACGTGACCGGATGATATTGGGACAGGGGCTGCTGGGCAGTCACGTGGTACAAAACAGCTCTCGGGGAGCCTTCGGGAAAGATCTCGAGAGATCTAGAAGGTGGGCGGGGCGAGGGGTTCTAGATTTGAAGTTTTCATGACTGCGATGATTCATACTCTTTGGTTTTTTCGGTAAAGTCACGAAAAATAAAATAAATGAAAACAATTAAATCACGACGTTTCGGGCGCAACGCAAGTGTCCGTCATCAGGTGGGAAAGCGTGGCCTGCTGCTGATGCAGACCAAAGAGTGAGGGGCTCGGGGTTCTTCGTGTTGCTGGTGATGAAGATCCACGTCGGGTTGAAGAAGCCTCTAGTCTGAACCCCCGACGTCCCCGTCGCGTCAACCGCGTGACGTCGCGTCAACTGCGACGTTCCCAGTCGCGTCAACCGCAAAATCACCGTCACGTCCGCCTCTTGGTACCCCTTACCGCAGGCACGTCAAGGCGTTGCAGAACGCCGCGGAAGGCGAGGCGGACGAGCCGGGTGGGGAGGGTGAGGCGGGTGAGTCTCCAAAATTGCTCCTCCAGCCGCTCTCTGGCACCAGCACGTGCTCCACCAGTGCCGGGAGGCAAAGCTCCACCAGCGCAGCCCTCAGAGACTCGTGGCACGACAGGTTCCACAGCGTGCCTGGGGTAGGGGTGGCGAGGGTGGGTGGTGAGCGTGGGTGGTGAGTGTGGGTGGTCAGAGTGGGTGGTGAGTGTGGATGGTGAGTGTGGGTGGTGAGTGTGGATGGTGAGTGTGGGTGGTGAGAGTGGGTGGTGAGAGTGGGTGGTGAGTGTGGGTGGTGAGTGTGGATGGTGAGCGTGGGTGGTGAGTGTGGGTGGTGAGTGTGGGTGGTGAGTGTGGATGGTGAGTGTGGGTGGTGAGTGTGGGTGGTGTGGGTGGGTTTCTACCGGTGATCTTCTCCAGGGTGTGAGGGTTGTGAGTGCGTCCCAGCAGGCTGGCTAAGGCCGCGAGGCTTCCATTGTTGTTAAATGCCAATGCGCCAGCATGGCTGGAGCTGAGGATTTGCAACACCTCGCATGCACACGCAAGCACCTGTGGGGGCATGGGGAGGTGAGGAGATACACAAACAACAACAACTGCCATTCGCCAGACCATGTGCACCTTGAGGCCACGTGAAGTGTCAAAAACGCCCACTGGCAGGAGGTCAAGGGGCAAACCCAGGTGCCACGGGTCAACTGACTGAGATGACCGAGACGACTGGTTGATGCACCACCTGTGCCCCCTACTGTGCCAACTTGCTGTGCTTTAGGCACCCGGCGCTCCGCTCGTTGTTGTGAGCGTCGCTCCTCCGCCCTCCGTTGTTGTTGGAGGGCGACTGCCTCCAACTGCCCAGTAGCGTCCTTCACGAGCCTCCACCACTGAGGCCGATCTTGACAACGCTGGTACCAGTCGTTGGCAAGTCCACTCAGCTCCACGTTCTCCGGTACCACATCACTCCATCTCTTCTCTAGCCCGTGCCGTGCACAAAGATCCCCCGTGTAGCCTTCACAGACTGTAGGGGCAAGTGCTGTTAGTGAGTAGCACCTGTAAAGGCCGGCACGGCACACGAGGGGGTCGGTGGCCAACACCTCGCCCTTTGTCTCCCTAGCAGCGATGTTTACACATTTGAGGCTGAGTCGACCTACACACACAGACACATATCCTTGTCCCCCCATGCGCCCCACCCGTGGTCTCACATGGTCGTCCTCCTCACACTCAACGAGCAGCGTGAATATTGAGCGCAGCTTCCCAGCCGCCCACACCACCGCCAACTCCTCAGGTTGCTCGCAATCGACGCCACCACCGGCAACATCACCAGCAGCAGGGGCAGCAGGGACAGGGGCAGCAGGGGCAGCAGCAGGGGCAGCAGGGGCAGCAGCAGCAGGGGCAGGGCGCGGAGCATCAGACAGGAGGGCCGCAGTGGCCATGGTGGTGACAAAGTCCTTTGGCCTGGGAGGGGGGGAGTGGGGGAGAGGTGAGCGTGTGTGTGTGTAGACATTACACACAGACACACACACATTACAACAACAGCAACCGCAATTCGCCACTAAGTGGCGGTGACGTCATCACGACGCTTGTGCCAGGCCACGTGCACCTTGAGGCCACGTGAAGTGTCGAACGCCCGCTGGCAGGTCACGGGGCAGACCCAGCAGGTGCCACGGGTCGACTGAGATGACCGAGATGACTGGCTGATGCACCACCTGTGCCCCCTACTGTACCAACTTGCCGTGCTTTAGGCACCCGGCGCTCCGCTCGTTGTTGTGAGCGTCGCTCCTCCGCCCTCCGTTGTTGTTGGAGGGCGACTGCCTCCAACTGCCCAGCACAGTCCTTCACGAGCCTCCTCCACAGAGGCCGATCTTGACACCGCTGGTACCAGTCATCGGCAAGTCCACTCAGCTCCACGTCCTCCTGTACCACATCACTCCATCTCTTCTCTAGCCCGTGCCGCACCCGTTTAGCCCCCTCGATCCGGCCGAACAAAAGCTGTTTAGGCATGCGGTGGCTGGGCATGCGGGCTACATGACCCAGCCAACGCAGCCTTGCCTGCCGGAGGAGCTCACTGATGGGACTTTGCCCAGATCTTTCAAGGATTTGTGAGCTCCTCACACAATGCAGCCTCGTTAAACCCAACAACCACCACAACAACCACCACACAAACAACAACCACCACCACACAAACAACAACAACCATCACCACAACAACCACCACAACCACCACCACACAAACAACAACCACAACCACCACACAAACAACAACCACAACCACCACACAAACAACAACCACAACAACAACCACCACCACACAAACAACCATCACCACAACAACCACCACCACACAAACAACAACCACCACAACAACAACCACCACCAAACAACCATCACCACAACAACAACCACCACACAACAACAACCACCACCACACAAACAACAACAACCACCACCACACAAACAACAACCACCACACAAACAACAACCACCACAACAACCACCACACAAACAACCACCACAACAACCACCACCACCACAACAACCACCACCACAACCACTACAACCACCACCACAACAACAACCACCACTACAACCACCACCACAGCAACCACCACCACCACCACAACAACCACCACAACCACAACAACCACCACCACAACCACTACAACCACCACAACAACCACCACAACCACCACAACAACCACCACTACAACCACAACCACCACCTCCACCACTACAACCACCACCACCACTACAACCACCACAACAACAACCTCCAACCTGGGTGCCGCCATCTTGAACTTGGCGATGGTCTCCGGGTGATGACGTCACCGGGAATCGTTTGTTCGATTCTCATCGATTCTAATCGTTGGTTTGCGCGTCTCTCTCTGCTAATCGATTCCCATCGATTATAATCATCGTTTTGCGTGTCTCCCTCTCTCTGATGATCGATTATCATCGATTAAATTATCCGTTCCGCTGGCTCCGTGTGGCTATGAGATGTTGACCACCTCGCCTGGTCTACAGGAGGTCGTGGGTTCGATCTCCCATCATCACGGTGGCTATGAGATGTTGACTACCTCGCCTGGTCTACAGGAGGTCGTGGGTTCGATCTCTCTCATCATCATCATCACGGTGGTGAGTGATGGTGGTGAGTGATGGTGGTGAGTGATGGTGGTGAGGGTGGTGGTGATGAGTGATGGTGGTGAGGGTGGTGGTGGTGAGTGATGGTGGTGAGTGATGGTGGTGAGTGATGGTGGTGGTGAGGCCACCTCCATCACTACCATCACCACCACCTCCACTATTACCACCACCACTGTAACGTCCACCAACACCACGACCTCTACTTCCAACATCACCACCTCCATCATCACCACCATCAACACCACCATCACCACCACCATCACCACCTCCATCATCACCACCATCACCACCACCATCACCACCTCCATCATCACCACCATCACCACCACCATCATCACCATCATCACCACCATCACCACCATCATCACCACCATCATCACCATGATCACCACCACCATCACCACCACCATCACCACCACCATCATCACCACCATCACCACCACCATCACCACCACCATCACCACCACCATCATCACCATCACCACCACCATCACCACCACCATCATCACCATCATCACCACCATCACCACCATCATCACCACCATCATCACCATGATCACCACCACCATCATCACCACCATCACCACCACCATCACCACCACCATCACCACCACCATCATCACCATCACCACCACCATCATCCACCATCATCACCACCATCACCACCATCATCACCACCATCATCACCATGATCACCACCACCATCACCACTGCAACTCAGTTTGTACAAACTGAAATGTCGTGATTTTTATTTTATTTTACTTTTATTAATTTAAAATTTTTACCTACGTGGCTTTACCGAAAGAAAATCAACCTAAGAGTATGTGTGTGTGTGTGTGATATCAGCAAATTCCATTGGCCAACATCTAATTTGTTTTATTTGAAGGCCACAACATTGTTGACGAACGTGCTGAGTGTTTTGTCTTCATGAGACGCGTTGTTGTGTGTGACCACCGCGTGTGCGCACAATGCACGAGCTGGCAGCATGAGCGCTCGGCGTGGAGCGGTGGCGCAGTTGTTAGCGCACACAACCAGAATGTTTATACTGGAGGAATCCGATGAGCGATAAAGCTCTTTTAGACAGATGTCCAGTCGGGGCAGGTCAGAACGTGCCAACAACAAACGACACAGAGACACAATAGGAGTCCTAAGTAGAGGAAAGGTAATCGAATCACTTACAAAATGTACACAAACTAAACTTAACTATTTTCTAGTTTAGTTTACAGCACTCCGCTGCAAATCCAGCAACTTGAGTTTCAATTCCCGGCCACTGCTGACATCAGCGGTGAGTCACATCTGAACCACATCGTGGTTGCCTTTCACCACATCCCCGCGGTGACCAGCGTGGTGAAGTATGGTCAAACAATGCCCACGGCGAGGGGGAGGCATTCATCCAGCAGCAGGGCATGGACACAGCGCTCCTCCGTACGTTGTGTGTCTATAGTTATACGAATCAGAATATTTATTTTAAATTTGAGAAATCCGATGATCTACGAAGCTCTATTTTTTTCAGAAGTTCAGAAGTTTCACTGGACGAGGAAAGCCCGGACCAGCTGACAAGCCCTCCTTTTCAAGGGCGACACGGCCGGCAGACAACATCAAAGCACTCCACAATTACAGATTATTATTATTTTAAAAAAATGTTTTATTAGAAAAGTGCTCCTGTTATACACTTTGACACGGGGGGCGGTGGGGGGAAATATCCTTTATCCGCTGGGAAATAAAAAAAAATAAGCCACGGAAATTCACGGCAACACAAAAAAATAAAAGGCAGAATCGGAGCGGCTGCGGTTGGGAGATGTTGGTGTGGACCCAGCGCCCTCGGAGGATCAGAGGGATGTGCGAGTAACGAAGCAAAAAACAAGTCTCCGCGGGAGAGAGGCAGTTCTGTTGCCTAACTCCGTCGCGTACTTGCGGATTCTGTCGCGTACAAACGCGCTCGATCTGGGGGTTTACCCCCCTCCCCCACCCCTTGCAGATGACAATGGGATCTCGGCTGGTTAACAAAACTAACAAAAAAACGGAGACGGGGAACGACTCGAATTGAATTGGTTACAAGGTCCGCTCCTTCTCTCTGCCGCCAATACACGTGGCCATGGACTAAATTCAATTAGTTTGTACCGAATGACTTCAAACTGCGCTTCCTGTAACATTGTGCACGAGCGGAATTGTCATTAGTGAACACAACACGCCGTGTTCATTACCACGACGACGGGCACGCACCACGAACGAAGCCATTACAAAACTACGACAATAAAACACAAACCCTGTGCTCTATGGCTCCGATTCGGCATCTCAGAAATCAAATAATTACACTGGTCAACAAAAAACAACATGTTTTTCTGGCCTGGACTTTTGCAGCTGTTCTAGACTAATTTCAGGGTGCTGATTCCAAATCTGATCTCAGATTTGCTCCATCACATCTCATTTTTATGCTATCGGCATACCCCATTTTCATTGATTTTACCCGAAATTAACTCTGTCACTTATGATTGCAAGTGGTTGCGAGTCAGTGACTGCTTTAGTGTTAAAATATGGTGCTGTATGTTTAGGATAGTGTGTTTAGAATATCATTTTATGTAGATATCCACATTTAGTTAATATTTTTCTTCCGCAGTTTTTATTGAAAATGCAATATTTGATATTTCAAAAACCTGATGTGATAGACAAAAACTGATGCCAGATTTGGAATCAGCACCCTGAAATTAGTATAGAACAGCTGCAAAAGTCCAAATTACATTAAAACCCTTGGAATACCTCGTGCCAGACAAAGTGTGTTGACCAGCGTGATCGCAGTTGGTATTTGTCGCCACCGCTCTCATTGCGCGAGTCTGACACGCGCACGCGGGTTTAGTCAGCGGTGGTTCCGCTGTTTGGGGCGATGCTGCGGCTGTGTGGTTTTTACTTATCGTGTGATTGTTAACGTTGCCAGTACAGCACGATGTTGTTTAAACGGAGGACCCGGGAGAAACATCCACGCGACCACGGGGAGAAGGAGAGGCACGCGAACTGCAAATACGCAGCAGCAGGCGTCAGGGTCGGGATCGAACCCACGGCCTCCTGCACACGTGGCGAGGGAGTTAACATCTCATAGCCACTGCTGGATCAGTGGCGAGGAAACCTCCCACAACCCCCTCCCACTACACGCCACCCCCACCGCGGCCCTTCTAATCAACTGAAATTGTGCCGCTTGTTTGGCGCTGAGGATTTGCTGCAACCTTTTGATGGCTGGAAGGTCAATGATCAACCAAACCGATTTCCCCGTCCTATAAACTTGCAACGGCGTTCTGGCCGAGTGCCCCGGTGGGAGGGGAGGGGAGGAGAGGGGGGTTAATGACTCAAGCCCCCGAGACCGATGGGAGCCTGGGATTCGAATCTGAGTATCAGCCACCCGTGAGTAAAGCAAGTTCTCAGGTGTAAGAGGGTTTATAACCTCAACCCGGTCACCAATGATTGTCTAACATGAATACATAAATACAGGGTGAACGTTTTAGCACCCGCGGTAAACAATGCCTGGACCAAAATCGATACTCAGGGAGAACACTCAAATTCCACATCACAGCTGTATCTGCAATCCACTTGTTGCACTGCCTTAGGTAGCCGGTGTGTCGTACACGTGTAATAACAACGCTGAGTCCAACTGCTCTTTCTCACGAGGGTTCTCGCCGCTTCATCGGCTTCTTTTTTTAAATCCTTTATATTAAGTTCGCTTGCTTGCTTGCTTACGACCGTGCAAATCTGTCGGTCGTTTTTACCCCACTTCCCGTGATCCAATCGAGCTGACATTTTCCACACAGACTCGTTGTGTGTGACAATTAATTTTCGTGAACTTTTTTTTCCAAAATTTCACACTGTTTAGGGAAAACAAATTAAATATTTAATTACCAATTGCTTAATACTGACAATCATCTGACCCATAGGTGGCATCCATCTCAAGCCAGAGGACGAGAGGACTCTAGCTGCCACGCATATAAAGGATTTATAGTGAAAAACTTTGTTTTTACGGGTTATACTTATTTCATCTTAAGATTTGTTTAAGACAATTAAATGTGGGCGTCCGTCATACAAGCGGGAGAAAAGTGGAGCACCCGAAGTAAAACCCACGCTCCTTAATGGTAGCGACACCCCCTGCCCCCCCCCCCCGTCCGTTACAGACGGTAACAGACGGAGGTCAGTCCATTGGCTGTACCGCCTTTCTCACGACGAGCCAAGGAAGCGCGACTTCCTCCTCCTCGACGCCCGCGTTGAAGGGAGATTCGCAGCGTTTGTTCAGTGACCCACCAACCCTCGCTGCTTGCCTGCCGCAGCGCTCGCTAAACAGGCAGCAGCAGCGTGGCCACCAACGCCACTTGCCGGGCTTTGATCACAGCATGGGACACCGGCCACAAACGCGAATTTTCGCTCGACCTTTTTAGATATGTCGATGGAAGTGTGTGTTATTATTATTTTTGTGTTGTTGTTGTCGCCCATTTGTTCGCGGACTTTGATGGCTGACGGTCAAGAATCGTGACAGAAGGGAGCAAGCGGCACGTGGCCACGGCAATCTGGTGAGTAGGTGAGTGAGTAGGTGAGCGAGTGAGTAGATGAGTAGGTGAGCGAGTAGATGAGTGAATAGGTGAGTGAGTAGGTGAGTGAATAGGTGAGTGGGTTGGTGAGTGAATAGGTTAGTGAGTAGGTGAGTGATTGAGTAGGTGAGTGGGCTAGTAGGATAGTGAGTGGGTGAGTGAGTAGGTGAGTGAGTGGGTAAGTAGGTGAGTGGGTGAGTAGGTAGGTGAGTAGGTGAGTGAGCGAGTGGGTGAGTATGTGAGTGACTGAGTGGGTGAGTAGGTAGGTGAGTAGGTGACTGAGTGGGTGAGTGAGTGAGCGAGTGGGTGAGTGAGCGAGTGGGTATGTGAGTGACTGAGTGGGTGAGTAGGTGAGTGAGCGAGTGGGGGAGTAGGTGAGTGGGTATGTGAGTGACTGAGTAGGTGAGTGAGTGACTGAGTGGGTGAGTTTGTGAGTGAGTGACTGAGTGGGTGAGTGGGTGAGTATGTGAGTGAGTGGGTGAGTAGGTGAGTGAGTGGGTGAGTAGGTGAGTGGGTGAGTAGGTGAGTGAGCGAGTGGGGGAGTAGGTGAGTGAGTGGGTATGTGAGTGAGTGACTGAGTAGGTGAGTAGGTGAGTGAGTGACTGAGTGGGTGAGTTTGTGAGTGAGTGACTGAGTGGGTGAGTGGGTGAGTATGTGAGTGAGTGGGTGAGTAGGTGAGTGAGTGGGTGAGTAGGTGAGTGGGTGAGTAGGTGAGTGAGCGAGTGGGTGAGTATGTGAGTGAGTGACTGAGTAGGTGAGTATGTGAGTGGGTGACTGAGTGGGTGAGTAGGTGAGTGAGTGGGTGAGTAGGTGAGTGAGTGGGTGAGTAGGTTAGCGAGTGGGTGAGTATGTGAGTGAGTGACTGAGTGGGTGCTGCTGCCGCTTTCACTGCCTCTCCCCCCTCCTGTCCTCTCTCCCTGCCTCTGCCACTCTCCTCCTCGTCTTCTTGGTGTCTTTACGATCACAACGTAACAAAATGCTCGGTGTGTTCGGCAAATTGATTTCGTTCATCGTGTCGTTTTTTTTTGTCTTTTTTCAATGCTTCGTCTTACCTAATTCCTCCTCACTCTATACAACTCCACGTGTCACTATTGTTTTTCTTTTTTTCCTCGCCCCCCTCTTTTTTTTAGGGCTTCCGCTCATTTTATTAATGTACTTGTTAGTGTTTCACAGAAGGAATAAACATTTTCATTTACTTCAACGTCTTGTTGTTGTTGTTGTGTTCACGGCGTGCTGCCCAGTCGCGTGGGCTGTTGCTGCTTCTTGTGCAGCTGCTGCTTCTGCTGCTGCTGCTTCTTGTGGAGCTGCTGCAGCTGCTTGTGCAGCTGCTGCAGCTGCTTCTGCTGCTGCTGCTTCTTGTGCAGCTGCTGCTTCTTGTGCAGCAGCTGCGGCTGTGCGCAGTAGCGCTCCAGCACGAGCAGCGAGCAGGCGCGCAGGCAGCACGCTTCTGTGATGCCGCCTAGCTGCTGCCGCTGCCGCTGCACGCCAGCTGGTGGTGCCGCGTAGAAGCCTCGCCCGTTGCATACAAACGCCAAGGCGTCAACCAGCTGGCTCCCGCACAGAGTCAAGGCCGCGCTTTGGTGGTGGAGTAGTACGCACAGCGCCAGCGGCGCCAGCAGCCACAGCCGCTGGGGACGCGGGTGGCGGGAGGCCATGACTCTGTGCGGCAGGAGGCCCATGCTGCTGCTGCTGCTGCTGCTGCCGCCCCCGTGGGTTGTTGTTGTCGCGGTGACGGTGGCAACTGCGAAGCGCGCGCGTCGCTCTCTCGGGGGGGGGGGGGAGAGTGGGGGGAGTGGTGGGGGGAGAGTGGGGGGGGGGGGAGAGTGGGGGAAGTGGTGGGGGGAGCGTGGGGGGAGTGGTGGGGGGAGAGTGGGGGGGGGGAGAGTGGGGGGAAGTGATGGGGGAGAGTGGGGGGAGTGGTGGGGGGCGGAGTGGGGGGGGGGGGGGAGAGTGGGGGGCGTGGTGGGGGGAGAGTGGGGGGAGTGGTGGGGGGAGAGTGGGGGGGGGGGGAGAGTGGGGGGAAGTGGTGGGGGGAGAGTGGGGGGAAGTGGTGGGGGGAGAGTGGGGGGGGGGAGAGTGGGGGGAGTGGTGGGGGGGAGAGTTGGGGGGCGTGGTGGGGGGAGATTGGGTGGGGGGGTGAGAGTGGGGGGAAGTGGTGGGGGGTAGATGGGGGGAGTGCGTGGGGGGAGAGTGGGGGGGGGAGCGGTGGGGCAGTGTTGGCGGGAGAGTGGGGGGAGTGGTGGGGGGAGGCGTAGGGGGGGGAGTGGGGGGTATGTGGTGGGGGAGCGAGTGGGGTGCCAGTGGTGGGGGGCGATGAGGGGGGGCGAGTGGGGGGGGTGGGAGAGTGGGGGGGGGGGAGAGTGGGGGGAGTGGTGGGGGGAGATGGGGGGGGGAGAGTGGGGGAGTGGTGGGGGAGGGAGAGTGGGGGAAGTGGTGGGGGGAGACGTGGGGGGGGGGGCGAGTGGGGGGAAGTGGTGGGTGGGAGAGTTGGGGGGGCGATGGTGGGGGGAGAGTAGGGGGGGGGGCGTGGGGTGAGTGGTGGGGGAGGAGAGTGGGGGGTAGTGGTGGGGGGAGAGGTGGGGGGGGAGGAGTGGGGGGGGCGAGTGGGGTGAGTGGGGGGGGGAGAGTGGGGGTGGGGGGGTGGAGAGGTGGGGGGAAGTGGTGGGGGGAGAGTGGGGGGAGTGGTGGGGGGAGAGTGGGGGGGGAGAGTGGGGGGAAGTGGTGGGGGGGAGAGTGGGGGGAGTGGTGGGGGGAGAGTGGGGGGGGGGGGAGAGTGGGGGGAAGTGGTGGGGGAGGAGTGGGGGAGTGGTGGGGGGAGAGTGGGGGGGGGGAGAGTGGGGGGAAGTGGTGGGGGGATGAGTGGGGGGAGTGGTGGGGGGAGAGTGGGGGGGGGGGAGAGTGGGGGGAGTGGTGGGGGGAGAGGGGGGGAGTGGTGGGGGGAGAGTGGGGGGGGGGAGAGTGGGGGGAAGTGGTGGGGGGAGAGTGGGGGGCAGTGGTGGGGGGAGGAGGTGGGGGGGGGGGGGGGGGAGAGTGGGGGGAAGTGGTGGGGGGGAGAGTGGGGGGAGTGGTGGGGGGAGAGTAGGGGGGGGGAGTGGGGGGAGTGGTGGGGGGAGAGTGGGGGGAGTGGTGGGGGGAGAGTGAAGGGGGGGGAGAGTGTGGGGGGGGAGAGTGGGGGGGGGAGAGTGGGGGGAGTGGTGGGGGGAGACGTGGGGGGGGGGAGAGTGGGGGGAGTGGTGGGGGAGAGTGGGGGGGAGTGGTGGGGGGAGAGTGGGGGGGGGAGAGTGGGGGGAAGTGGTGGGGGGAGAGTGGGGGGAAGTGGTGGGGGGAGTGGTGGGGGGAGAGGTGGGGGAGTGGTGGGGGGAGAGTGGGGGGGGGAGAGTGGGGGGGGGCAGAGGAGATGGGGGGAGTGGGGGGGGGGGAGAGTGGGGGGAGTGGTGGGGGGAGAGTGGGGGGGGGGGTGAGAGTGGGGGGAGTGGTGGGGGGAGAGTGGGGGGGAGTGGTGGGGGGAGAGTGGGGGGGGGGAGAGTGGGGGAAGTGTGGGGGAGAGTGGGGGGGGAGTGGTGGGGGGGAGAGTAGGGGGGGGGGAGTGGGGGGAGTGGTGGGGGGAGAGTGGGGGGAGTGGTGGGGGAGAGTGGGGGGGGGGAAGTGGGAGGGAGAGTGGGGGGCGTGGGAGGGGAGATGGAGAGTGGGGGGAGAGTGGTGTAGGGAGAGTGGGGGGGGGAAGAGTGGGGGAGTGGTGGGCGGAGAGTGGTGGGAGTGGTGGGGGGAGACGTGGGGGGGGCGGAGGAGTAGGGGGGAGTTGGTGGGGGGGGAGAGTGGGGGAGTGGTGGGGGGAGAGTGGGGGGGGGGCGAGGTGGGGGGGGGGAGAGTGGGGGAGGGGAGAGTTGGGGGGCGTGGGGGGGGGATGAGTGGGGGCGTGGTGGGGGGGAGAGTGTGGGGGGGCGAGTGGGGGGAGTGGTGGGGGCGAGAGTGGGCGGGGGAGAGTGGGGTGAGTGGTGGGGGGAGAGTGGGGGGAGTGGTGGGGGAGATGGGAGAGTAGAGGGGGTGAGAGTCGGGGGAGTGGTGGGGGGAGAGTGGGGGGAGTGGTGGGGGCGAGTGGGGGTGGGAGAGTGGGGGGAATGGTGGGGGCGAGTGGGGGGATGTGGTGGGGGGAGACGTGGGGGGGAGAGGTGGTGCGGGGAGGGTGGGGGGAGAGAGAGTAGGGGGGGGGAGAGTGGGGGGACGTGGTGGGGGGAAAGTGGGGGGGGAGAGAGTGGGGGAAGTGGGGGGGGAGAGTGGGGGGAGTGGTGGGGGGAGACGTGGGGGGGGGGGAGAGTGGGGGGGAAGTGGTGGGGGAGAGTGGGGGGGAGTAGGTTGGGGGGAGAGTGGGGGGGGGGAGAGTGGGGAAATGTGGGGGGGGAGAGTGGGGGGAGTGGTGGGGGGAGAGTGGGGGGAGTGGTGGGGGGAGAGTGGGGGGGGGGAGGAGCGTGGGGGGAAGTGGTGGGGGAGAGTGGGGGGAGTGGTGGGGGGAGAGTAGGGGGGGGGAGAGTGGGGGAGTGGTGGGGGGAGAGTGGGGGGAGTGGTGGGGGGAGAGTGGGGGGGGGAGTAGTGGGGGGAAGTGGTGGGGGGAGAGTTGGGAGAGTGGGGGGGAGAGTGGGGGAGAGTGGGGGGAGAGTGGGGTGAGTGGTGGGGGGAGAGTGGGGTGAGTGGGTGAGTGAGTTAGTTTGTATGTATTCCCTGTTCCTACAGAGTGAGTGAGTGGAGTGTGTGTGATCTCCCCCTGTTCTGCAGAGTGAGTGAGTGAGTGGAGTTTGTATGATCTCCCCTGTCCTACAGAGTGAGTGAGTGGAGTTTGTGTGATCTCCCCCTGTTCTGCAGAGTGAGTGAGTGGAGTTTGTATGATCTCCCCTGTCCTACAGAGTGAGTGAGTGGAGTTTGTGTGATCTCCCCTGTTCTGCAGAGTGAGTGAGTGAGTGGAGTTTGTATGATCTCCCCCTGTTTACAGAGTGAGTGAGTGAGTGGAGTTTGTGTGATCTCCCCCTGTTCTGCAGAGTGAGTGAGTGAGTGGAGTTTGTATGATCCCCCTGTTCTGCAGAGTGAGTGAGTGTAGTTGTATGATCTCCCCCTGTTCTGCAGAGTGAGTGAGTGGAGTTTGTATGATCTCCCCCTGTTCTGCAGAGTGAGTGAGTGGAGTTTGTATGATCTCCCCTTGTTCTACAGAGTGAGTGAGTGGAGTTTGTATGATCTCCCCCTGTCCTACAGAGTGAGTGAGTGGAGTTTGTATGATCTCCCCCTGTTCTACAGAGTGAGTGAGTGTAGTTTGTATGATCTCCCCCTGTTCTGCAGATGTGAGTGAGTGGAGTTTGTATGATCTCCCCCTGTTCTGCAGATGTGAGTGGAGTTTGTATGATCTCCCCCTGTTCTACAGAGTGAGTGAGTGGAGTTGGTATGATCTCCCCCTGTCCTACAGAGTGAGTGAGTGGAGTTTGTATGATCTCCCCTTGTTCTACAGAGTGAGTGAGTGGAGTTTGTATGATCTCCCCCTGTTCTGCAGAGTGAGTGAGTGGAGTTTGTATGATCTCCCCTTGTTCTACAGAGTGAGTGAGTGGAGTTTGTATGATCTCCCCCTGTCCTACAGAGGTGAGTGAGTGGAGTTTTGTATGATCTCCCCCTGTTATACAGAGAGTGAGTGGAGTTTGTGTGATCTCCCCCTGTTCTGCAGAGTGAGTGAGTGGAGTTTGTATGATCTCCCCCTGTTCTGCAGAGTGAGTGAGTGAGTGGAGTTTGTATGATCTCCCCCTGTCCTACAGAGTGAGTGAGTGGAGTTTGTATGATCTCCCCCTGTTCTACAGAGTGAGTGAGTGAGTTGGTATGATCTCCCCCTGTTCTGCAGAGTGAGTGATGTGAGTGGAGTTTGTATGATCTCCCCCTGTCCTACAGAGTGAGTGGAGTTTGTGTGATCTACCCCTGTTCTACAGAGTGAGTGAGTGTAGTTTGTATGATCTACCCCTGTTCTACAGAGTGAGTGAGTGGAGTTTGTATGATCTCCCCCTGTGAGCCGAAACACACTCACAGGCAAAAGAGTCACAGACATACACAGAAACCCACAGACACCCACACACACACAGAGACACACACACAGAGACACAGAGAGAGAGAGAGACAGACACAGAGAGACACACACACACACAGACACACACAGAGAGACACACACAGAGACACACACACACAGAGACATGGTCTCCGGAGGAGCTCACCGATGGACTTTGCCCAGATATTTCAAGGATTTGTGAGCTCCTCACACAATCCAACCTGGTTAAACCCAGGATGGATCGTAGGCAGGCCAGCCTAAATGTTTCCAACCGGAGAGACACACACACACAGAGACACACACACACAGACACAAACACAAAGACACACACACAGAGAGAGGCACACACAGAGACACACACAGATACACACAGAGACACACACACACAGAGAGACACACATACACAGAGACACACACAGACACACACAGAGACACACACACACAGAGACACAGAGACACACATAGAGACACACACACACAGAAACACACACACACAGAGACACACACAGATACACACAGAGACACACAGAGAGAGACACACACACAGAGACACAGAGACACACACACACATATACAGAGAGACACACACACATACACAGAGAGACACACACACAGAGACACACACACACACACAGAGAAACACACACAGAGACGTAGGCATATGCACAATCTCGTGACACTCACTCTCCCTCAAGGGCACGACCTCAAGCGCGACCCAGGGTGAGGACAGCGGTGGTGAGGACGAGACGGAGAATCTCACGCGGAGGAGATAGCGGCCACCGGCATCGTCCAGCGCTGAAGAGACGTCGCAGCACGTGTCTTTGGTGGCAGCACAGACGGTCTGCCAGAGGGCGCGTCTGAAGCTGCGCAGACAGAGACACAGGGAGCAGTGGTGAGGGTGGTGAGGAGAGAGTGGGTGAGTGGGTTGGTGGGTGGGTGGGTTGGTGAGTGAGTGAGTGGGTTGGTGGGTGAGTGGGTTGGTGGGTGAGTGAGTGGGTTGGTGAGTGAGTGAATTAATGAGTGAGTGGCTGAGTGAGTGGCTGAGTGAGTGGCTGAGTGAGTGAGTGCTGAGTGAGTGAGTGGGTTGGTAGGTGAGTGGGTTGGTGGGTGAGTGAGTGGCTGAGTGAGTGAGTGGGTTGGTGAGTGAGTGGGTTGGTGAGTGTGGTGAGTGGGTTAGTGGGTGGGTGAGTGGGTTGGTGAGTAAGTGGGTCGGTGAGTGAGTGGGTGAGTGAGTGGGTGAGTGGGTGAGTGGGTTGGTGGGTGAGTGGGTTCGTGAGTGGGTTGACGAGTGAGTGAATTAATGGGTGAGTGCCTGAGTGAGTGGCTGAGTGAGTGAGTGGCTGAGTGAGTGGGTTGGCGGCGTGAGTGAGTGGGTTGGTTGGTGAGTGGGTTGGTGAGTGAGTGGGTTGGTGGTGAGCGAGTGGGTTGGTGAGTGAGTGACTTAATGGGTGAGTGGCTGAGTGAGTGAGTGAGCATCTCACAGTTTGCTCTGAACTCTGTAGGTGACATTCAGGAACGTTGAGTTGGTGGTGGTGGTGGAGTTGATGCTTGAAGGGTCAACAGGTGGGGGTCTCTCTCCTCCACCCCTCACAGGAGCCACTTCAACGGGGTCCAGCAAAGCGTCGCCAGGAGGTCTTGAGACTCCAAACGCACATTCAGTAGATACGGCGCAACTGGGCAGATGGGAAAACAACACTCACACACAGTGCGCTAACCACTGCACCACCACTCACACAGTGCGCTAACCACTGCACCACCACTCCCCCCACACACACACAGTGCGCTAACCACTGCACCACCACTCACTCACACACAGTGCGCTAACCAGTGCACCACCACTCCCCACACACACAGTGCGCTAACCACTGCACCACCACTCCCCCCACACACACAGTGCGCTAACCACTGCACCACCACTCACACACAGTGCGCTAACCACTGCACCACCACTCCCCACACAACACAGTGCGCTAACCACTGCACCACCACTCCCCACACACACACAGTGCGCTAACCACTGCACCACCACTCCCCACACACACACAGTGCGCTAACCACTGCACCACCACTCCCCACACACACACAGTGCGCTAACCACTGCACCACCACTCCCCACACACACACAAGTGCGCTAACCACTGCACCACCACTCACCGTGGCTGCACGTGGCGAGGTGGAGGAAGAGGAGGTCACGTGTGGAGAGGTTTCCACGTCGCCATTCACACCACGTGACCTCTGACCCGAAGTCACGTGCAGAGAAAATCGAGTACGCGCGTCTCATTGGTCCTCCTCCGTGGGGGCACGCCCCCTCGAGAATTTTCCGCTCTCCCGATTGGTCCGCCGTGTGGGGTGACGTCACCACACAACAAATCCCCCCCCCACCCCTCCATTGCCACGTAAGCCAATCGGCGAACTCCCCACTGGGTGATGACGTCACGTCACGCGCATCCTGTAGCCAATGTAGCGCGTCCGCCTAGGGACGGATGACGTCATGTGACTCGAGAGCGAGGGAGGGGGGCTACACAAGTCGAGGCCCGAGACGCTGTAGCAGCTGCTGCTGTAGCTACAGCTGTTACTCTGCTGCTGCTGTTGCTGCTGCTGCTGTTGCTGCTACAGTGCTGCTGCGCTTGCCTGCCGACAGCAGCGACCTGTTGTGAGCATTGCGAGCCCGCTGCCGTGAAGTTGCGGGGAAAGTATCTGAAGGTGAGTGGGTGTCGTCCTCCCTACCTCCCTCCACCACCAGCACCACTCTCTTTTAAAGGAATAATGCTAATCTGCGACGATTGGAGTGGTGAGGGTGGTGAGTGATGTGAGTGGTGAGGGTGAGTGGTGAGCGTGATTGGTGAGGGTGAGTGGTGAGGGTGAGTGGTGAGCGTGATGGTGAGTGGTGAGGGTGAGTGCGTGGGTAGGAGGGTGAGTGGTGAGGGTGAGTGGTGAGGGTGAGGAGTGATGGTGAGGGTTAGTGGTGAGAGAGTAGGTGGTGAGGGTGAGTGGTGGGTGGGTGAGGGTGAGTGGTGATGAGAGTGGTGAGGGTGAGTGGTGAGGGTGAGTGGGTGAGGGTGAGTGGTGAGTGGTGAGGGTGAGTGGTGGGTGGTGAGGGGGATGGGTGAGAGAGTGGTGAGGGTGAGGGTGAGTGGTGCGGGTGAGTGGTGAGGGTGAGTGGTGACGTGAGTGGTGAGCGTGAGTGGTGAGGGTGAGTGGTGAGGGTTAGTGGTGAGAGGAGTGGTGAGGGTGAGTGGTGGGTGGTGAGGGTGAGTGGTGAGAGAGTGGTGAGGGTGAGGGGTGAGGGTGAGGGTGAGGGTGAGTGGGTGGGTGGTGAGGGTGAGTGGTGAGGAGAGTGGTGAGGGTGAGGGTGAGTGGTGAGGGTGGGTGGTGAGAGGTGAGTGGTGAGGGTGAGTTGTGAGTGAGCTCCAAGATTAGTAAACAAAAATCTCGACAATAAAATAGAATAATAATGATGATGATGATCAACCCGCTTGCTTGTTAAAGTTCAACGCGTTCACTACGATATTTAATTATCTCTCGTGAAATAATCCCGCCAAATTGAGTCGTTAATTAGGTCAGCTGTTAATTAGTAGCGGGCCAATTAAGGACGTCGTGTAATTAGGCCAGCTGTTAATTAGCCTGAGGCGTTGACCTGAGGCCAATTAATTAAGCAACGTGCTCATTCAATTACAAATTGCGTGTATGACGTGAGTTGACTTCGGGGTTTTATTGAATTTTTTAAAAATGCAATTGTGTTTAATTTAAGGACAGTGCACATACATTATCAGAGTTGTGTTTTTTGTTTGCATTACGACCGCAGGTATTGTGGTCTATGCAACATGACTCCTTGTAAAAAGGTGTCAGTTTTGTTGCCAGATAGAAGGGTACAAAAACAATTATCAAGACAATCGTAGATTGAATAGGAATGTTAAAGACCTCTTAATATCTCGATTTAAAGCTTTCGTGACTGCAGGGATTCATCTTCTTGGTTCTTTCGGTAAAGCATCACGTAGAAGGGAAGTAATAAAAAAACATAATAAAATAATATTTTATTATGTTTTATTTTTATTATTTTATTATTCCCTTCTACGTGACTTTACTGAAAGAACCAAGAAGATGAACCTCTTAGTATCGTTGGAGATTGTCATTTATTTAGCTAAGAGTGAGTGGCAAGCTCGACTGGCCACGATGATTCATAGATGTTTGCCTTTTGCTCATTTAACTCTGAGTAACGTCATCTGTGATTGCTTTTTAAATCCTTTATATTAAGTTCACTTGCTTGCTTGCTTACGACCGTGCAAATCTTTCGGTCGTTTTTTAACCCACTTCCCGTGATCCAATCGAGCTGACATTTTGCACACAGACTCGTTGTGCGTGACAATTTATTTTCGTGAAATTTTTTCCCAAAATTTTCCACTTTTTAGGGAAAAAAAAATGTCATATTTAATTTAAAAAAGCAATGTGATAAAAATGAAACTCTTACTCATGAAAAACAGAAATGAATAATAAAATAAAACCGATGCCACGCATATAAAGGATTTATAGTGAAAAACTTTGTTTTACGAGTTAATTTTTTAAACATAAAATTGGCACCCTCGTTATAACTGGTGTCACGTGACGTGAGCAGATTGGAGATACAGAAACTAAATACACGTGCGGTTTTATAAATTAATTAACAAGACAAGTATTCACTGGGTAGCCGAGGAAATCACGAGCGCTTGATGATTAATTAATTGGATGTTTGTGATAGGTTAATTAGGCTCGCCACACCGGAAGCTAATTAACTTTGGAACTTCCATTTAATCCCAAAGCTAATGTTCCAGCTGGGCTGTGCGAACGGCCTTGAACCTGCTCTGAAAGTTTCAGGTTCTTGTGCACTAATTTGTGTGGGAAAAAATGTAACATTAAATGTTATCACAGTATTTGGTTTCTCTTACGGGGTCGTTTATTTATCCGTTTACAACTCTGTCGGCCAACTGTTGGGCAAAGTCTTGGGGTCTCACACAGTTTCCCCAAGGGAGTTTTTTTAATACATATTGTTTTAGAATAACGTTATTCTGTAATCTTTATATTTTCCGAAAATATCGTACAGGTTATCAAATCGCTGTTTCGCCCGAATAACTACCCTTGTAATCAACGACTTGTTTTGGAAAATTTAATCGGATCGCTAATGGCTCTGATGATGATGACACTTGCTGTGAGAGTTGTATTTTTAAATCCTTTATATTAAGTTCACTTGCTTGCTTGCTTAGGACCGTACAAATCTTTCGGTCGTTTTTTAACCCACTTCCCGTGATCCAATCGAGCTGACATTTTGCACACAGACTCGTTGTGCGTGACAATTAATTTTCGTGAAAAAAATTCCTAAATTTTACACTTTTTAGGAAAAAAAATTTATATTACATATATTCAAATAGAACTCATTCATGGCTTTGGCTGAACGTCACAGTATAAGAGCCCAGAGCGTAACCCCTCCACAGGCCGTGGCGGAGTAGCGCAGTTGGTAGCGCCCTCGCTTCCCATGCCAAAGGTCGCGGGATCGATCCCCGCATCCTCCACAGGCGAATATATTTTAAATCCTTTATATTAAGTTCGCTGCCACGCATATAAAGGATTTATAGTGAAAAACGTTTTTACGGGTTATACTTATTAAATCCTTTATATTAAGTTCGCTTGCTTGCTTGCGTGCTTGCTTGCGTGCTTGCTTGCTTACGACCGTGCAAATCTTTCGGTCGTTTTTTAACCCACTTCCCGTGATCCAATCGAGCTGACATTTTGCACACAGACTCGTTGTGCGAGACAATTAATGTTCGTGAAAAATGTTTCCCAAATTTTACACTGTTTAGGGAAAACAAATTAAATATTTAATTACCAATTGCTTAATACTGGCAGACAATCATCTGACCCATAGGTGGCAGCCATCTCAAGCCAGAGGACGAGAGGACTCTAGCCGCCACGCATATAAAGGATTTAGAGTGAAAAACTTTGTTTTTACGGGTTAATTTTTACCTAGCTACAATGCCATTGGTCAGTCTAGTGAATGGGCGGCACAATGCCATTTCGAGGGTGTGGAGTTTATCCTGTTATGTACGAAACTTGAGAACCCTAGCTACATACAATGTCTGCTGCCAGTTTTATAGGGCTGAACATTGAAAATGTCTCAGTGTACAATTATTGCGATTACCATGTCTCTATAGTCGTGGTTGAAGAGACATTGTAATGTTTTTAAACTATTTAATCTTTTCCTGTAATTTCTTGAAATTCTCTTTTGGCGGGTTAAGTAAAGACATGCCTTACAATGGCTGCCCATAAAACAAAAATTGTTTTAATGCATTTGTTTTCTGGCCATTTGTTTTAGTGGCCAGGTACTGGGCCGATTCTGCTGTGAGACCCGAGTGTGTGCTTCGCCGGGGAGAGATGTAAAAATGTAGGTGAAAAATGAAATAAAAATTAATAAAAATAAAATTAATTACGACGTTTCGGAAGCAACACAAGCTTCCGTCTTCAGGTGAAACTGTCACAGCAAAATATGTTTCACCTGAAGACGGAAGCTTGTGTTGCTTCTGAAACGTCGTGATTTTTATTTTATTTTAATTTCATTTTTTACCTACGTGACTTTACCGAAAAAACTAAGAGTATGATTCCTTGCAGTCGTGAAAGCTTCAAATCTCCAAGATATCAAAATGGACGAGCAGTGCATGCATCAGGACGGTGAGGAGCTGCAACAGCAGCAGCAGCAGCAGTCTCCAAACAATTGGAAGGCTCCTTCACTCACCACGCAGAATGCAGCTCAGTCTGTGCAGCAGTATCCTCCTGCCTTGGCAGAGGCAGCAACCCAGACTTGTCAGTCTCCACAGGCTCAGCCAGTTGAGCACACCCCACAAGTGCCTAAGGTGTCTTCTGGCAGCAGTCAGCGACCGAGTGGAGAGGCGGCTTCTGATCCAAGCTCCCAAGGTGATCACTTTGACTGCCCCTTGTTCACACACACATGCTGTCTAGCTATTAAGACATATTTGAGGTGTTTGTAAATTATATAATTTCACTAATAGGGGTTTTCCCCTTTTTTATGGCAACAAAACTGACACCTTTTGCAAGGAATCATGCTTACATTAACCACAATACCTGCAGTCAAATGCAAACAATAAACACAACTCTGATAATGTATGCATTGTCTTTGAAACTGATTGGTCCACACCAGAGACAGCTTTCTTTAGAGTCTCGTCTCATATGGTTTTCGACCAGATGACGCCAAGTATTGTGGTTAATGTAAGCATGATTCCTTGCAAAAGGTGTCAGTTTTCTTGCCAGAAAAAAGGTGAAAACCCCTATGAGTATATTTTGGTACTGGCAAAGGAGGTCCCATGATGACGCCTTTTTGGCGTCATCTGGTCGAACACCATATGAGACTAAGCTCTAAAGAAAGCTGTCTCTGGTGTGGACCAATCCGTTTCAAAGACAATGCATAAATTATCAGAGTTGTGTTTTTTGTTTGCATTTGACTGCAGGTATTGTGGTTAATGTAAGCATGATTCCTTACAAAAGGTGTCAATTTTGTTGCCAGAAAAAAAAAGGGGAAAAACCCCTATTGGTATATTTTGCTACTGGCAAAGGAGGTCCCATGATGACATCATTTCAATGTATTATTCTGAAAGAAATTGTCCGCTTTTTGCCACTTAACCAAATCCTCAGGCTGCGTGAAAGTGGTGTACGACATGCTGATGACTGCAAGCAACTGTGGCAGCAATTGGCCATCCGACCAAGAAGACATATTTCGCCTCCTGGTAAGTTACCTGCTTTCGTTGAAATTCCTCGCAATCACATGTCACAATAAGCATTTGATGTTTTAAAGAATTTGCTCTGCGGTCTGTATGTATGTAGGTGCACGGGAGAGAACATTTTGAAATATTAAAGAAAATCAAGGAAAACCTGGAGCTGATCCGAACGCTGCCCACGGATGCCAATGTGTTGCGCAACCTGCAGCAACAACAGTACGTGAACACGAAATAGACAATCGCTGCTCGTACGAGAGAAGTTCCCGATTGCTGCTGTAATTAAATGGTAGCAACAGAAGGGAAGTAATAAAATAATAAAAGAAAAATAATAAAATAATTCTCACGACGTTTCGGCCACAACGCAAGCAGCCGTCCTCAGGTGAAAACCAGGTCTGTCGAGGCGACAGCGTCTGAATGAAACACCACCAGGCTTGGAGCATGTATATACGCTGGGTTGGAAGGGGGGGGAAAGGGCGCCTTGACAAAATAATTTGCATATCAAGAGGGTTAATTTTTTGGGTTTTTTCTCCCTCCCAGATACGTGACGGAATTGCGTGGCAGGCCGTCCAACCTCAGCCGACACCGCAGGGAGTGTTCACAGGAAGTCTTGGCCGGCAGCCAGGGATCCTCCAGTGCCGGCGAAGGTTCCTCATCAGGTGACGCAAGCTCTCCCTGCTCGGCGCAGCACATTTCTCTGCACGGAACGTGGCATGCGGTAGAATTGAAAGACGCGACACAATTTGCCACAAAGTAATACGCAGTCTTCTTGGTTCTTTCGGTAAAGTCGTCACGTAGAAGGGAAGTAATAAAATAATAAAATAAAACATAATAAAATACAATTCTCACGACGTTTCGACCACAATGCAAGCAGCCGTCCTCAGGTGAAGAACAGGTCTGTCAGACGCTGTCTTTCTGACAGACCTGTGTCCATGATAAAATACAATTCCATGATAAATACAATTCTCACGACGTTTCGGCCACAACGCAAGCAGCCGTCCTCAGGTGAAGAACAGGTCTGTCAGACGCTGTCTTCCCGACAGACCTGTTCTCCACCTGAGGACGGCTGCTTGCGTTGTGGCCGAAACGTCGTGAGAATTATTTTATGAAGTTTTATTATTTTATTACTTCCCTTCTACGTGATGACTTTACCGAAAGAACCAAGAGGATGAATTCAATATTACTCGTATATGTGTTGAGGTGTAAATGGTTTTATTGCGAATGCTCATCCACTGGTTGCAGGCGTTGCACAGGATGTTGTGACGGGTGAAGCGAGTGGATCCAATGGTCCCCCACGGCCACCGGACGGAGACAACCCACGGGCCCGGCTTGGAACCCTGCCGGACAGCGGCAAGCCTGGCAACGCTCTTTACAAGTAAGTGCCCTTTAGGTGCATCATCGTCGCCACCTTTAAACATCATCGTCATTTTTCGATTTAAAGCTTTCGTGACTGCAGGGATTCATCTTCTTGGTTCTTTCGGTAAAGTCACCACGTAGAAGGGAAGTAATAGAATAATAAAAATAAAACATAATAAAATAATAATAATAATAAAATAATAAAATAATATACTAATGTTGCTTTCCTTCTACGTGACTTTACCGAAAGAAGCAAAAAGATCATCATCATTCACGCTCTGAAAAAAATTACAAATAAATGAAAGGGATTCTTTGCTGAAATAACCTTTTCTACTCTATGAGAGATCTCTTTTAGCGGTGGCAAAATATAGTAGTAGGTTTTTACCCTTTTAAACTGGTACAAAACTGACACCTTTATACAAGGCATCATGTTTGCAATATCCACAACACAAGCAGTCAAAAATGCAAACAGAAAGAAGCAACTCTGATGATGATAATAATATGCACTGTACTACTAAACCTTTTCTACTGTTGCGTCTGCACGCTCCATTCTATTTCATGATGTATAACTGCTTTATTAAAATGGCTTATCCTTGACGTATTCTACGCTGCAACATCTTCCCTAGTCACTGGGTAGGTCGGTTGGTATTGGCCTCGGATATTCTGATGAGCACTCTACACTGCATTAGATATTTTTAGTTGACTTGCGTTGTTTATAACACTCCTTTATTATATACGAGTCTGGGTTCTTCAAGTGTTTAGTTTTATCTGTGTATACTCGACTACAATACTTAAATCGGTGGGTGAATTAAAACAAAGCAAAGTTCATCTTCTTGGTTCTTTCGGTAAAGTCACGTATAAGGGAAGTAATAAAATAATAAAAATAAAACATCATAAAATAATATAATATTATAATATAATATACATGATAAAATAATTCTCACGACGTTTCAGCCACAACGCAAGCAGCCGTAACGTCGTGAGAACTATTTTATTATGTTTTATTTTTATTATTTAATTTTTATTATTTTATTACTTCCCTCCTACGTGACTTTACCGATAGAACCAAGAAGATGAATCCCTGCAGTCACGAAAGCTTTAAATCGAAAAGCAAAGTTCGTAATGCAGTTTGGGCTGATTTTTGCACTTGGATTTCCAATAAAAAATGTCATTATTTTCCATAGGGATATACAGTACAAGCAATGTAAGTGTTGCTTCACATGTTATTTCTAATCGCAATGTTGATGGAGTAAAAATGTTAATGTAATTCAGCCGTACAAAGTACTTTTTCGTGCTTCTTGTATTTGGTATTAACATTTTGGAGCCTTGTGTGTGTTGTTTTTTTTTTGTGTCTCAAGCTTCCTGAAACAAATAGACTGCTTGGAGTTTTTGGAGAATTTCACTTCACGTGGATTGTCGAGTGTCCAACAGCTGATGGACGTTACTCTGCAGGCAAGTTCCTACGGACGCTTCCATGCAAACTACGCGTGTTTTTTTACGTTTACAGGATTGGGATTTATTTTTAAGTTGTGCAAGTTTTTCTGCAACATAAAAAATGCACAAAGAAGCATGGAGAAGATGGAAGGTTGGAATTAAACTTGTAAAGAGTTAATACGTGTGTAGGTGAGGGTGAGTGGTGAGGGTGAGTGGTGAGGGTGAGTGGTGAGCGTGAGTGGTGAGGGAGAGGGGTGAGTGGTGAGGGTGAGTGGTGAGGGTGAGTGGTGAGCGTGAGTGGTGAGGGTGAGTGGTGAGGGTGAGTGGTGAGGGTGAGTGGTGAGGGAGAGGGGTGAGTGGTGAAGGTGAGTGGTGAGCGTGAGTGCTGAGTGGTGAGGGTGAGTGGTGAGTGGTGAGTAGTGAGGATTGTAGTGCCACAAGAGGGGGCTCTGGGACCCTAGGCAGAGAAGCCCTTGGCGGCAGGCGCTAGGATCCCAGGCACCCCAGACAGTTAAGCCCCTTGGCGCCACCAACGGGGGGGCTGTGTGTGCTCTGTGGGATACCTGGGGGCGCACACAACCCCACCCCTCGTTGGGCACGAGGCATAAAAGGGCAGCTCCCTGGACGATCGGGGCCAGTCGCAGCTCAAGACCCGCCAGCCAGCCAGCTTAGGACCCTGGACCCCCTCGTCCCGCTTGTCCTTGTAAGGGCCGGGACGCTGTGAGGGCCAGTGGTGGGACTCTGGGACTCCCGGCTCTACGTCCTTGTGAGGGCGAGTTCCGAGGAAGCCAGAGTCCAGACCCACACCTTGGCTGGGTCGGGTCAGGTAGCCTCCCCTAGGGTAATTGTAGCCGGAGGACCCCAGAGCGTAGCCAAAGTAGTGTACCTAGGCTGTGTACTTAGGCTGTGTACCTAGGCTGTAACAGAGTATCAGGACTGTTGGAGTGTTGTATTGTAATAAAGAAGTTACCTCTACAAGTGTCTCCGGAACCCATTACACGTGGATACCAAAACATGCAAATAAGAAACATTGACAACTGCAAAAAGTAGATGGGCTTGGGCAAGGGAACATCACTGGACTGCATTGTGGCTGGGAAACAAGAACGGTGTTGGAAGTGGCATCCAAAGTAGAGCACACATCACCAAGAGGATGACCACCACAGAGATTCGAGTTGTGAGAAGATTAGTTCGTGTGTCGTTGATAGATGGATCGTGGTCACATAGCTCGAGTGAGGAGGCTGAGGAGTCCTGATCCAGTAGTGGGTACAAAACAAACACATTCCTCCTGCGGAGGGAGCGGGTAGGAACGTTGGGTTGCTCGGTCAATGGCCAGGGTCAACGGCGGCGTGGTGTATTCCGCAAATATGCCCGACTGTGAGGGCGGGCACAAGCCGGCGTGAGTAGGTTAAACGTTGAGTTTTATAAGGGCACCACGGGGTGACCAGCCCCTCCCCACCCCAGCCCCACCCCACCCTCCCCACCCAGCCCCCTCCCCACCCTCCCCTCCCCACCCAGCCCCTCCCCACCCTCCCCTCCCCACCCAGCCCCACCCCTCCCATTTTTGGATGCACGACGGACAGACACAATCATCCCCTGTGGGCTGGTGGAACCAGGTGGTTCCTACCGGTAATACCGACTGATTTTGTACATTAATTGCTCTGAGGAATACACGTCGTCAGAAATTTGAAGAATGTTGTATCGTACACTATGGGAACCTCATTTGCCAGTAAAAATATCATAATTGTTTTTTTACCCTTCTATCTGGCAACAAAATTGACACCTTTTTACAAGGAGTCATGTTTGTATAGACCACAATACTTGTCTCGGGTGTGGACCAATCAACTTCAGGGACAGTGCACATTATCAGAGTTATGTCTTTTGTTTGTATTATGACTGCAAGGTATTGCGGTCTATGCAAACATGACTCCTTGTAAAAAGGTGTCAGTTTTGTTGCCAGATAGAAGGGTAAAAAAACAATTATCAATGTTGTATCGCTGAACACAAGTTAGTGTGTGTGTGTGTGCATATTTTTTGTATTTCGCTGGATTTTAGGACTTGGATGAACTGGGAGTCCCAGAAGCCAAAAAGCGACTGCTATTGAGTGGAATCGAAGAGCATGGCGTGTCCACCACGATCTCCAGCGAGACGACGCTGCAGCGCTCGTCCAGTGAAGAGACAGTCCACCTCAGCTCCGAAGACGACGACGATGACGGCATCGACACCAAGGACGGCATCCGTGCCAAAGTGTTCCCAGCGCTGCGGCCCTCTGGCAGGAATCTGTCCTCTGTCGGCAATCGGTATCGCAAAAGCAGCATTGCCAAATACAATTTGCGAGCGCACGCTCGCCAAGCCGTTGCCCTTCCTCGTGCTGGCAGCTGGGGAGGCAGTAGCAGCCTGGAGGTGCCCAGGAGCAAGATGCCAAATTGTCTTCATGCTCTGACATCGAAGAAGAAGAAGAGGGGCTGGAGTGAGGAGAGGAGGGGGGTAGCGATAGATGGATGATGGTGGGAGGTTGTGTGGGCCGTGGGATGCACTTTGTATGAAAAGCCCTTGGGGTAAATAAGCTGGTGTCTTTTGATTTAAAGCTTTCGTGACTGCAGGGATTCATCTTCTTGGTTCTTTCAGTAAAGTCACGGTCGACAGACCTGTTCTCCACCTGAGGACGGCTGCTTGCGTTGTGGCCGAAACGTCGTGAGAATTATTTTATGATGTTTTATTTGTATTATTTTATTATTTCCCTTCTACGTGACTTTACCGAAAGAACGACGTTTCGGCCAGAACACAAGCAGCCGTCCTCAGGTGAAGAACAGGTCTGTCGAGAAGACAGAGTCTGTTTTTATTTATTATTATTTTATTTCCATTCTACGTGACTTTACCGAAAGAACCAAGAAGATGAATCCCTGCAGTCACGAAAGCTTTAAATCGAAATTCCTTTGAGCTTGCTTGCATAGTTTTTTTTTTTTACAGAATGCAGTCAATAAAATATAAAGCAGCATCTTGGCTTTACTACCCAAGGCAGGAACTTGTCTCTTCCAAGAAAGAAGTGACTGACTTGTCAGTTTTGTTCCTTCTTAATTTTGGAGCTTTCGTGACTGCAGGAATTATTCTTTGTTTTTTTCGGTAAAGTCACGCCTAAAGATAAAACGTGCCGTTTAAGTCATCTGGAGTTGAAATATACAACACGTTTTGTTTCCATGCAGAGGAGATAGCCATGTTCAGAGCAATGTGCTTTTTTGTTGTGTTGCATTTGCTCGACTGTTCAAAGATCGTTTCAAATCTGCATCTTTTGGAAGGATGAACACGAAGTGGGAAGGTTTTTGCAAAATCAGATGTTCTCATACTCCAGAAGATTGTTGTACGGGGCCTGTCTGCTCTAACCTACTTGATAACAACCCCAAAAATGCCTAAATAAAGTTGATTTGTGACATGTTCCATTCTGCAAAGTTTTATAGACTTTGCTGCTGGTAGCAGATGTAGAGAGAACAACACCTGTCTACACTTCGTGTTCATGGAACTGTCTTAAGCGTATATATGCAGTGGGTTTTTTTAAATCCTTTATATTAAGTTCACTTGCTTGCTTGCTTAGGACCGTGCAAATGTTTTGGTCGTTTTTAACCCACTTCCCGTCATCCAATCGAGCTGACATTTTGCACACAGACTCGTTGTGCGAGACAATTTATTTTCGTGAAAACATTTTGTTCCAAAATTTTACACTGTTTAGGAATTTTTTAAAATATTTAATTACCAATTGCTTAATGCTGCCAGACAATCATCTTACCCATAGGTGGCAGCCATCTCAAGCCAGAGGACGAGCGGACTCTAGCCGCCATGCATATAAAGGATTTATAGTGAAAAACTTTGTTTTTACGAGTTAATTTTTGTTACAGGTAGGAACAACAGTTCCCCACTGCCCACCAGGGATTATTTGTCTGTCGTGCATAGCCCCTCCCACCGTGTAGCACGCTCCCGGATTGGTTGAAGTGCGTCACGTGACCGCGAGCTTTCTGCCCCACCAAGTTCCTAGCTGGCCACTGTGAAGGAACGTGATTGTGCTGTGGATTCAGAAACCCGAGTTTGAGGGTGACGTCCGAACTGCTGATTGTTTGGGCGCTGACCACTGGTGAAGTACCCGTCTGGTCACTGCCTGCATCTTGGAGTGGATTGAAAAAGGGCTGTTGATATTCTTGAGCTTTGATTAAAAGCCAAAAACCTTTAAAGTACAATTTCAGAAATTGTTTTTCTGGATAAACCACTCGGAAAAAATATATCCAATGTTTGAGTTTGCATACGGAGCCCAAAACCACCTGTACGTTTTGCAATGTGCTTTATATTTTGTAGCAATCACTGCCTTTCATGTAAACTGGTACCAGGTGCATACAGCGCATGAGAACGTTCAATTCGAATGTGCAATTCCCTGGAATAGCTACAGTATTGATTTGTTTAAACAAGTTTTGACAATAAAAAAAACTCTCTTTGAACCGTTAACACGATCTTTTCTGACGGTGTTTTTTAATCCAATGTGGCGCGATAGAAATATTTTATTTGCCTTCGTACACGGGTCGATATTGACGGAGCACAGGCGAGTATCACTTTGACGCTGTGGTGGATTGAGCGCAGATATTTGCGTCGGGGTAGCTGAGCGAATCGCCGTGTGGTAATGATGCCTCCAGGTGTGTCAACCGGGATGTTCTGTTCTGGATCGCAAACAACAAAGTACCTAACACTCACACACACACAGACTCCTACACACACCTACACACACACACACCTACACACTCACACAGCTACACACACCTAACACTCACACACACCTAACACACACACACAGACTCCTACACACACCTAACACTCACTCACACACACCTAACACTCACACACACCTAACACTCACACACACCTAACACTCACACACAGACTCCTACACACACCTAACACACACACCTAAGACTCACACACACACACAGACTCCTACACACACCTAACACTCACACACACCTAACACTCACACACACCTAACACTCACACACACCTAACACTCACACACACCTACACACTCACACACACCTAACACTCACACACACCTAACACTCACACACACCTAACACTCACACCACACCACACACCTAACACTCACACACACCTAACACTCACACACACCTAACACTCACACACCTACACTCACACACCTAACACACACCTAACACTCACACCTAACACTCACAACAACACCACACACCTAACACTCACACACACCTAACACTCACACACACCTAACACTCACACACACCTAACACTCACACCTAACACTCACACCTAACACTCACACACACCTAACACTCACACACCAACACACACACACCTAACACTCACACCTAACACTCACTCACACCTAACACTCACCACACCTAACACTCACACACACCTAACACTCACACACACCTAACACTCACACACACACCTAACACCACACACACCTAACACACACACACCCTAACACTCACACACACACCTAACACTCACACCCCTAACACTCACACACCTAACACTCACACACACCTAACACTCACACACACCTAACACTCACACACACCTAACACTCACACCCACCTAACACACACACACACACCTAACACTCACACACACCTACACACCCACACACCTAACACTCACACACCTAACACTCACACACACCTAACACTCACACACACCTAACACTCACACACACTAACACACACACACTACACTCAACACCCTAACCTCACACACACCTAACACTCACACACACACACCTACACACACACACCTAACACTCACACACACCTAAACTCACACACACCTAACACTCACACACACCTAACACACACACACACCTAACACTCACACACACCTAACACTCACTCACACCTAACACTCACACCCTAACACTCACACACACACACACCTAACACTCACACACACCTAACACTCACACACAACATAACACACACACACACCTAACACACACACTCACACACACCTAACACTCACACACACCCCTAACACTCACACACCTAACACTCACACACACCTACACTCACACACACCTAAACTCACACACACCTAACACTTCACACACACCTAACACTCACCACACACCTAACACACACCTAACACTCACACACACCTAACACTCACACACACCTAACACTCACACACACCTAACACACACACCTAACACTCACACACACACAGGACTCCTACACACACCTAACACTCACACACACCTAACACTCACACACACCTAACACTCACACACACCTAACACTCACACAGGTGACTGATGGATGAGGGTGAGCGGCGCTTGTAAACTCGCCTTCATCGTCTCCCTCGCCGAACTCGCCGAGTGTTTGTGTTGTTGTTGTTGGAAACGTCCCGACGTCAGATTGAAGCTTGGACGGGCGAGCCAAGGGAAGCTCCAGCAGCGGAAGAAACTCGTCACGTTGCAGACACCGTGTGACGCGTACCACGTGACAGAGACGCCAACTCCCACGTGCCCTTGAATGCCCCTTCTCGGTTCAAGCGGCGCCCGTTCTACACGCACAAAAGTGTGATTTTGATGATGAACGAACGAAGGAGCAACGAATAAACAAAACCCGGACGACGCCGTGGCAAATCGGAGTTCTGTCTGCTGCCAATTCTCGTCGGCATCTCTCGCGCAACGCGGACCGCACTGCGCGCGTTCCTCGTCCGTGCCGGCCACGCGGTTGATATCGGCAATAATGACGGAGCGAGACACGGAGCGAGATAAAATAGCCGCCTCCTATAATTTACGCTTCAACTAAAAAACAAGTATAACCCGTAAAAAACAAAGTTTTTCACTATAAATCCTTTATATGCGTGGCGGCTAGAGTCCTCTCGTCCTCTGGCTTGAGATGGCTGCCACCTATGGGTCAGATGATTGCATTGCATCATTAAGCAATTGGTAATTAAATATATTTTGTCCTAAAAAGTGTGTGTCAGTGTGTGTGTCAGGCTGTCAGTGTGTGTGTCAGTGTGGCGAGGAGTGGTGGTGCAGCGGTTAGCGCGCTGCACTACGAACCCGGATCCCCGAGTTATATTCCCGCTCACGGCCAAAACCAGCGACGATTACCTGAACCGGCACTGCGCCTCCCCCGGGTCGACTCAGCCTCAAATGAGTACCTGGTGCGGTGTGTAAACATCGCCACTGGGGAGATAAAGGCGGCCGGGCGTGGTGCTGGCCTCCCACCCCCTCCTCCACCGTTCCGGCCTTATAGGTGCTCGCTAACAGCACTTGCCCCAACAGCCTGTGCAGGCTACACGGGTGATCTTTGTCTTTGTGTCTTTGGCGCGCGCCCTCGTTGCCTGCGTCCCCAGAGACACTGCCTCCTCCTCCACGATCGGCGTCGTATTGCGCCTTTGGCGTCATCTGGTCCAACCCATGTGAGACTAGGCTCTATGGAAAGCTGTCTCGGGTGTGGACCAATCAACTTCAAGGACAGTGCAAATTATCAGAGTTATGTTCTTTTGTTTGCATTATGACCGCAGGTATTGTGGTCTATGCAAAAATGACTCCTCGTAAAAAGGTGTCAGTTTTGTTGCCAGATAGAAGGGAAAAAAACAATTATCATATTTTTACTGGCAAATGAGGTTCCCATGGAATAAAATAATTGTTTCCCTTCTACGTGAGTTTACCGAAAGAACCAAGAATATGAATCCCTGCAGTCACGAAAGCTTTAAATCGAAATGTAGCTTGACGTAATGTGTTCCTGTCTATTGCGTTTAATAAACACAACGCACACACGCGTAGAAGACACCCCGTGTCACTGTCATGCTATTGAAGGGACGTTTAATCTCTTAAACGTGAACACGAAAATCACCGACAGCAATAAACAATAAACAACCAATAACACTGGTCAACAAAATATAGATAAACACATTGGCGATAGGGCAACACTCGGGCGGATAACGCATTGATGACACTGGTCAACACAAAAAAAAAATTCTGGCCTGGACTTTTGCAGCTGTTTTAGACATCTCATTTTGATGCTATCGGCATTCCCCATTTTCATTGATTTTACCCGAAATTAACTCTGTCACTTATGATTGCAAGTCGTTGCGAGTCAGTGACTTCTTTAGTGTTACAATACGGTGCTGTATGTTTAGGATAGTGTGTTTATGACCAGTGTCATAAACAACGGGCCGCTGACGACGTCCCCTCCTCTCTACAGTTCGGGAACCCGCCGTGGGAACGGGGAACTTGCGGCTCTCACGGCCACCAACCTCCCGTCGTCGTCGCGAGGCAGTCGCCAAACGAGACTCATGCTGAGGGGGGGCCCCCGGGGGGCCGAGCCCCCCCCTCTGGCCGTCCCCGCTCTCCCGCGCTCTCCGCTCCCGAAGGGACTCGCCAGTCCCACGTCACCCACGCCGATCGTGACCCGCCGCAGCCTCTCCGTGACCCGGCTCCACCACCCCGAGCCTCCTCCCCTCCCCCCCCCCTCCCGTCTCCCCCCCCCTCCCCCCCCGCGCCCCCCCGAACCTCCCACTGCAACCCCCCCCTGTGTGCGCGCAGCCCCTCTGCTTGGAGGTGTCTGGCGTTCTCCCTCGGCGTGTGCGTCTGCCGCTCTCGCGAGTCCCACGAGTCCCACGAGTGACGCCGCGTCGCGTCCACCGCTCTCGCTCTCCCGGCGCACTCCGCCCCTCTCCCCCTCGCCGCCCCCCCCCCCCCCCCCAGCTCGCGCTCCGGGGCGCTCTCCGCCGCCGCTCTGCGGGGGGGCTCCCGCGGACGGCCTGGAGCGGCCCCCGAGGCCCGCGGACGGCCGTGCGAGCCGGTCCTCCGCCCTCCTGCCGCCTCCGCTGACGCCGCCGCGGCCGCCGCCGCCACCGCCGCCGGCTCGCTCCATGGCAGATCGCTGCGGCTTCTTGTCGTCGTTGCTGTTGCTGTTGAGGGTTGTGATGCAGCGAGAACAGCTCCCTGTATCATCACAACCACCACCAACCACACCACCACCATCACCAACATCACCACCACCACCAAACCATCACCAACATCACCAACCATCACAACCATCACCAAACCATCACCACCATCACCACCACCCATCACAACCATCACCAACCATCACCACCATCACCAACCATCACAACCATCACCACCATCACCACCACCATCACAACTATCACCAACCATCACCACCATCCCCAACCATCACCAACCATCACCACCATCCACCATCACCACCACCATCACCACCATCACCAACTATCACCAAACCATCACCTACACGGGGAACCTTTGTCTGTGTGTAGGTGCTACTAACAGCACTTGCCCCTACATCCTGCTAGAGGCTACACGGGGCACCTTTGTCTGTGTGTAGGTGCTACTAACAGCACTTGCCCCTACATCCTGCTAGAGGCTACACGGGGGACCTTTGTCTGTGTATAGGTGCTACTAACAGCACTTGCCCCTACATCCTGCTAGAGGCTACACGGGGCACCTTTGTCTAAAGTCTCACTCTCGCAGTCACGGGGGGGGGGGGGGGGGGGGGGGGGTTAGCAGCCCAGCCCCAGCCGGCCAAGGTGCGACCTCGGCCGGCTGAGCAATCTAGCCGAGACCGGTGGCACTCCCAGGGACTAGGCCTTACCGCAGGGCTCACCGGCGCAACGCTGCGTCGACGTCTTGGGAGGGGGTCTTGAGTTCTTTTCTCCGTCGTTGTGAGCTCACACACTCAACAATGTCTTCGTGTGGAGTGCAGCAGCAGCAGCAGGAGGAGGAGGTCCGACGTCGCGTGCCGACACCTCGGGCAGGAGGCTGCAGGCAGCTGCGATCTCGTGAGATTGGCAGGGCGCGTTTTATAATGCGTAGTGCGGATAGGCGACCACGTGACGCGAGTGCGACTCGGATTCCGTAGAACTGATAAGACTGCGCGCTGCGCCGTAGACTCAACACTGCGGCTCAGCCGACGTTTCAGGTCCCCTGGGGGGCGTGCGAGTCACGTGGTGGGGTCTGTGACGTCACGGGGCACACGGCTGACTGTTCCACTCCTGCCAAGCTCGATAATATTTTTTTATATTTTTTTATTTCTCGTCACATCTCTAACGTCTTAACAGGAGCTTCAAAACAGCAACATCGAGAGCGACAAGAGGTCAGTGTACTTCCAGCTGGTTCACCAATGTGAAGATGTCACAGACACTAACGCTGGGAATTAACATTTAAAATTTGATTTAAAAAAATATTGCGCTTGGAGAATGCGGGAATCGATCCCACGTATCTTCTTCTTCTTGGTTCTTTCGGTAAAGTCACGTAGAAGGGAAAATAAAATAATAAAATAAAACATAATAAAATAATTCTCACGACGTTTCGGCCACAACGCAAGCAGCCGTCCTCAGGTGAAGACCAGGTCTGTCGAGGCGACAGAGTCTGAATGAAACAGCACACGAGCTTGGAGCATGTATATAAGCTGGGCGTCTTGACAAAGGAATTTGCATATCAAGATGAATTTAGCATATTTATGGAAAATGCAGGAATGTGATTAGTGCTACATATGCCCGTGCATTATGCAGGATTAGCAGCATCAAAGGGAGAGGATATGGGAAATGCAGGAATGTGAATAGTGCTAATTCATCATCAAAGGAAGGGGGTAGGGGTAGCATTAATCAAGGGAAGGAGTGTTAATAGTATGTAGCTGCAGTAACTAAAACCACCACGTAAACAACTAAAGTATAAACTACATAGCATCATCAGTATACTTACTATACTCTACAATAAGCTGAGTTACTAACTGTAAGTTATACATTACAATTCTACGTCGTAAAAATTATATAATATGCTACCATCTAAACTTTATTCTCTTACATCACACGAGTCTACACCGTACTATATACTGCCATAGACAAACCCAACATTAAATTACATACTGTATTGCTATAAACCACCCTATACCTTATACATTTTAATAAACACTATGTATTATTCTACCCACCCTAATGTGTATCACACTGCTATTTATTTACTATACAATTACGATACTATATTACTTTGTTCATTGTATTAAGCATAGAGGATATGGGAAATGCAGGTATGTGAATAGTACTAATTCAGCATCAGCAGCTACATACTATTAACACTTCCCTTTATTAATGCTACCCCTATCCCCTCCCTTTGATGCTGAATTAGTTTAGAGAGACACGAAACTTTAGAGAGACACGAGTCGTATTGAGGAGGCACTCTGTTTTATTGTCGCCGTCACAGGCAACGATGCCAGGGTCAGGACAGCAACAGGCTGCTTGGCCAACAACGATGCAGACGATGCCGAAGGTGATGACGTAGACTTGTGCAGCTCCATGGATTCCACTCCAAACAACAACAACGACAAATTTCGATTTAAAGCTTTCGTGACTGCAGGGATTCATCTTCTTGGTTCTTTCGGTAAAGTCACGTAGAAAAAAATAATACAAATAAAACATAAAATAATTCTCCACCTGAAGATGGCTGCTTGCGTTGTGGCCGAAACGTCGTGAGAATAATTTTGTTTTATTTTTATTATTTTATTATTTTCCTTCTACGTGACTTTACCGAAAGAACCAAGAAGATGAATCCCTGCAGTCACGAAAGCTTTAAATCGAAATAAAATTATACAATTTTTTTAAAATTTACTTGCTGTGGTTTTCACACCTGACGATGATTGCTTGTGTTGCAGTCGAAAGGTCGTGAGAATTTAATTGGTTTATATTTTTATTACTTTATTATTTCCCTTCTACGTGACTTTACCCGAAAGAACCAAAAATATGAATCCTTGCAGTCACGAAAGCTTTAAAACAAACACTGCCGTTACCTGTGACTGCACTCATCTTACTTGTGTGTGTGTGCATTAAAACCTGGATTGTATTTCTGAGGGCAAGAGTTTGGAATGTCTTTTGGTAAAGGAGCACGAAGTCACATTGCATCCAGACCCCCCTAAACCCTTCTAGATGCAAGTCAAAATTAACAAGTGCAATGTACAGGTTTCCCTCGCTGTCTGCGCTAGTAGAAGATGCGTTTCAAAAAGGGCACACAAAGCGACACCGCACAAGGATACAGCTGCCTGCCGAGTAGCGTGGACAGTACACACACACAATCTTGTCCTACATCCGAGCGCGTAGCCGCACGTGACTTAAGTGAAACCGCATCTCGCGAATTTTGGGTATGAACCGGCTTGCCCCATAAACAGCGCAAAATCGCACAAACAGGAAGCCGTATAATGCGAGGAGAATCTGTAGCTCTTCTCTCGCAGACGCAAACTTGGGCTGCGCGTCCTGGGAACACAATATCGGTGTGTAGCCGCAAGTTAATAGCTTCTTGGTTCTTTCGGTAAAGTCACGTAGAAGGGAAATCATAAAATAATAAAAATAAAACATAATAAAATACAATTCTCACGACGTTTCGGCCACAACGCAAGCAGAAGAACAGGTCTGTCGGAAAGACAGCGTCTGTCTTTCCGACAGACCTGTTCTTCACCTGTTCTTCTGCTTGCGTTGTGGCCAAAACGTCGTGTGAGAATTGTTGTTTAATTTTTATTATTTTATTATTTCCATTCTACGTGACTTTACCGAAAGAACCAAGAAGATGAATCCCTGCAGTCACGAAAGCTTTTAATCGAAAGATAACAGCCGTTTGAATTTTGGGCCACGTCTTTAAATTTCAGGACAATGGGTTGAGAGTTGTGCAGTGAGGCCAGGATGAAAACATTTCTAGTCCGGCCAATATCTCGTGAAGTCATACAGAATTATAACCAGTCTTGCGTTAAAGTTTACACCAAACACTCGTGCTATATAACAATAAACTAAATGCAGAACGAAACTGCTCTACAGACTCTAACGAAAAGCATTAAAACTAAGTTATTCAGATGATTTTCATCCATGTGCTAACAAAAAACGTGCTATTGAATTGGAATAAAGGGCTTTCACTGTTAAACTGTGCCTCAGATTTCAGCCACGGCAGCTGAGGTTGTCTTCGGCGGTGGTTCAAGTCAGTCTAGCAGCCGTGCTTTAGGCCGTGGCTGCAGGCAGCGAGCAGTCACCTCACAGCGGGCTGCGGCAATCTCTACGGTGGCAAGTCAGGTCGGCTTACAGCAGACCGCACCTATTGAGGCATGGCGGGTCTTGTATACGTTGAGTAATGGCAAGTTGAGTTGCACTTGGGCTGTCAGTGGTAGTAGCCCTTGGCGGTTGAATGGGTAAGTGCTTGTCCCAGACAAGGCCATGGTTCAGTGGCAAACCGTGGTAGTGCTCAGAGTTTGGAATGTATCACTCGCAGACCGTGGCAAGTGGAATGGCTTAGTGGCTGACTGGGACATGTCATGGCATGTTGAAAGAGTCAGTGGCTGGTGGCTGTGGCGGGCTGTGGTGGTCCATGGTGATCTGTGGTGATCTGTGGCGGGCTGTGGTGGTCCGTGGTGATCTGTGGTGATCCGTGGTGATTTCATGTTGAGTCAGGGTGGAGAGGCGTCAGCTTGGCTCGTTTCGAGAGGCCAAGATGCAAGGCCGGACCTGATGTGGTTAAAGGGGGGGGGGGTTAGGCTACGACAGTAACACACGTTAACTCACATTCTCAACGATTTTCTAAGTCGTCATTATTTCTGGTGACATGGAGGGGCCTTCGTTCATAGGTGGATAAACAAAGGACTGCAAACCATCGTGGGATTTTTCATCATTATTGTAAAGTTACTCTGAGGATTACACACACTTAGTTGCCACGTGACCATTGACTCCTCCAAAGTAAGTAGAAGAACGTCGTCATTTGGAGTCACAATTCGATGAAAAAAACATTCTCTTTTTGAAACTTTTTTAGTTTTTTCTGCTTCCTTTGAAGAGTTTTGTCTGCTCCATTAGCATTCCGCATACACACACTCAGACATGCTCTATCCACTGCGAGATGAAGGCCTCTCCGAAGCTGCCGCCATCCCTCACGCTCGCACAACAATGAATCTAGCACACACACTCGGATATCCTCGCTCCGTCGACCCCGCAAGTGGACGTGTTCCCACTCCGCCGTGAGTGTCGCTCACGGCGAGGTAGCAACACTCGGCACTGCCAGGTGCAGACCATCTCGCGCTCTCACACCTACATCACCCGGAGAGCTACGGTGGTCATCACTCATCAAGGCCTCGATACAGAGACGTTGCTTTCTCTGTGTGCCTATGTTTGTTCCCTCTCTCTATGTATCTCTGTGATATCTGTCTGCTTATATGTCTGTCTATATGTTTCTGGTTCTGTGTTTTTATCTCTCTCTCTCAAATGTAGTATTCTCAGGAAGAACATAATCAACCAGGTAGGGTGTAGACTGTTATGTTATCCGACTCTCTGTTGTATTACATTCCATTTCTAAGTATACTAGATTTGTGTTTCTATTTCATTTATTCCTGATGATGATTGCTTGTGTTGCAATCGAAACGTCGTATGCTAGTATTTAATTTATTACTTTCTCTTTATACGTGACTTTACCGAAAGAACCAAAGAGTCATTCCTGCAGTCACGAAAGCTCCAAATTAAGATTGTACTTAGCAGGCTCAAATCCCTGCTTAGCTTCCTAGACAGACCCAGTGGAGGTGAGGCACATCCATGGATGGTTTCATCGTGGGAAAACGTGAAAGGCGTGCGAGTTAGAAACACGTGCGCTTGTGCCGGCCGTGGTTTCGATGCTTTGTCCTTACCTGGAGGAACCCACTTGGGTAGAGGCGATGCGGTGGCACGATCCGCGACGCCGGCTTCGTTGAACGCGGGGGGGGGAGGCGCTTCGCTGATTGCCGAGGGGCAGGATCTGGCCCGACATCCGCCCCGGCTCCACGCGCCGCGCCCGTTGTTCTGCTGCCCCTGGCCACGGCGGCTTTGCTCCCTCTCCTGTTGGCGGTGGCGGCGGTGACCCTAGGCACCTTGAACTTCCAGAAGGGCTTCTTGTGGTCGCTGTCATCGCTGTCGGACTTCCCAGCGGACTCCGAGGACTCGCCCGTCTCGTTGTCTGTCGTGTTTTAGACAACATGTGATTACCCGTCGTCGTCGTGGTCGCTGCATTGTGGACACTGTTGTTTCATATTTCTGATCGGTCAGAATTACTTTACCAAATAAAAGCAAGTATTCCAATGTGGTCATGGCACGTATTGAATGTTTGCCAAATATTACTATTGAAAATTTTTTTTGGGAACAATACAGTCGTAGTGATAGTGCTACAGAGTCAACTGAAGCTTCAAATCAAGATTTTATCTCGACTTTGAAAAATCAATAAAGAATACGATACGATTTAGGAAAAAGCCAGCAGGAGACTGCTGTGTGGTTTGAACAGAGGGCAACACATGAGCATCCTCAGTGGCCTGGCACTGCCATGCAAAACTAAACAACTTTGTGTCATCAGGTAAGGCCCACTGAGCCAAATGTCTCTTCTTCAGAAGCGACTTGGCTATCACAAATGGTAGCTCAAGAAAGTGAGCAATTATCACGTGGAGATGTATCGCGGCGAAATATTCTAAATGTAGAGGGAAAACTGGAGGACCCGAAGAAAAATCCACGTGACCACGGGGAGAGACACGCAAACTCCAAATATACAGCAGCAGGCGTCAGGGTCGGGATCGAACGCACGACCTTCTGTACACCAGACGAGGAAGTGAAACATCTCCTAGCCACCGTACAAACACATAGATTCCCCGTACAGCCATTCAGAGGCTGTTGTGGCAGCTGCCGTGAGCGAGCACGTATGAAGGTCGGCACGGCATACATGGGGGTGGATGGCCAGCACCACGCCTGGAATTGCACCAAGTACTCATTTGAGGCTGAGTCGACCTCGGAGAGGCCCAGGACTGGTTCATATAATCGTTACTGGTGTTGGCAGTGAGCATCATACATGTCCACACACGTGCAAACATACAGAAAGCCACAAATCTGTAGAGTCTCATAGGGGGTCGTCCGTGTTGACGGTGGCACTGCCCACGGCTTCCTGTGAACTCTCCCGCGAAGACGCCGCCACTTCCGTCTGATCACCAGCGAGGGCAAGGACCTCCTTGAGCTCCCTCTCAAAGAGACGCTCGTCGTCCAGGGACGGTCTGCGCAGAGTGGCGCAAAGTGCGATTGCAAACGACGACAATGCACAGAGGTTGGTGTGGGCAGTGCAATCTTTTCTTCTTATATATAAGAGTCTCCGCGCGCTTGCGGGGGATTTGGCTTGGACGGTGGGCTTCACATAGAAATAAAATTGGCAGGCGGCACGCCCTAAGCCCCGCGGTGGGAATAGGCTATTCCGTTTCCCCATCCGTAAAGTTTAAAGTTGTTTAATTAACACATTTGTGCGGTTTCTATTATTAATTACTTATTGCACGACATCGACCGTACCAACTGACGCCAATTGCGTGGGGGGGGGGTAGACACTGCCAAGTGATGCGCGTTCGCACGAGCTCATTTCCTTTTACGCGTTTTACAGCAGGCAAGACGTACATACGTAACTCTGCGGACATTTCTTCACAGTGTCATGTCCTCTTCGCCCCCCCCCCAACACGATGCGTCCACTTTATACTACAGACTCCGTAGATAATAATATTTTACTGCTTACATACCATTATTCTTGCACGGGGGGGGATGCTGGGGGGGGGGGGGTAGCGGCCCAGCCCCTAGCCTGGCAACGTGCCAACTCCGCCGCCTCGCCAATGTAGGCCAGGACGGGGGCTAAG